>NC_069387.1:110309287-110612318 GCF_027475565.1 Acinonyx jubatus | reverse complement strand
GGTAGACCAAACTTCATTTATTCATTTCCTTGACGGTGTGTGTGGGTCAATGGAGTTCTTAAAAAAAGGAGCAGAGGAATATGATTGACATATGTAGGCAGTCTCTCTGGTAAAGTCTGTCCTGGAAGAAAGCAAATGGAAAGTTTTGGGGTGCCTGTGTGGCTCAGTGCATTAAGCATCTGACACTTGATTTTGTCTCAGGTCATGATCTCAGGGTCGTGATATTGAGACCCATGTAGGGCCTGCACTGGGCTCCCACTGGGCTCTGTGCTAAATGTGGAGCCTGCTTAAGATTCTCTCTCTCTCTCTGTCTTTCTACCTCTCTCTCTCTCCCTCTCTCTCTCTCTCCCCCCTTCTTAAAAAAAAAGGAAAGTTTTGACAATTTTCTATACCTCTCAACTATCAGTTCCTCGGTAGAAAAATAGCTCTCTTGTATACAATAACGTTGAGAGTCATCCAGTTGTTTCCCAAGTTTAAGTTTTTGAGCATCGGCTTTATTAAATGAGCCAATGAGTAACAAGTGTGTTCTTGGTATTACTAGTCAATAAGTGAGAGAGTGAGACTAAAGGAATTTAGTACAGCCTTACCCTGAAGAATTTGCGAATTTTTAGAAAATATGACAAATTATACAAATGATAAAAGAAGTGAATGTCACACAAAACTATATACACTATTTTCCAAGTGCCAAATTATATGGTAGCAGCTATGAAACACCATCAGAAATCATAAAGGAAAGGGTGAGGAAGGGCAAAGTGCTCTGTAGTCCCTTACAACTTTTATTTTTTATTTATTTTTTTCCCTTACAACTTTTTAAAACAGGGAGGAACTTAGAAATGAACTATGTAAATCTTTGTGTGTACAAAAAGACTCCAAGCTTATAATGTGGCTTAGTTAGACATGAAGCCAAAACTGGAATCCTAATTTTCAACACTTTAGGCACCCTGTATTAAGCAAAACTTTACCTTGGCAGTGAAGGACGGGCATGCTTTGGATTACAAGAGGAATGAATATTTTAGGCAAGCAACTGAATAAACTATAAAAAGAACAGTTGTAGTATCTGACTATATTGTGTTATATCAATGGATCTATTATGGAAGTGGTTTTACTGATCTAGAGGATTTATTACATAAATAAATAACTTTAACCACAAATACATACCTGCTGGATTAAAAACATGTAGATAATTTACCCATGCAAAGAATCCTATTTTAGACTTTGGTCCTTTATAAGTCTAGAAGAGTAGATGGCAGAAACATTAGTAACCTTACAATCAATACTTTTGACTCACAAAGAATGATTGTGAATTACAGTAGTCCCCCCACCCCCTTCCACAGTTTTGCTTTCTGAAGTTTGAGTTACTCTGATCAATGAGGTCCTGAGGCAGATGATCCTCCTGACATAGCAACGGAAGGTCAATACTAGCTTAACACTAGGTTAAGGATGGTTACATCATTCACCCTACTTAACCTCTTCACGAAGGCATTTTATCATCTCACATCATCAAGGGTAAGTACAGTACAATCAGATATTCTGAGGGAGACTTGACCTCACATAACCTTTATTATATAGTATATTGTTATAATTATTCTAGTTTACTATTAGTTTATTATTAGTTATTATTATTAATCTCTGGCCCTAATTTATAAATAAGACTTTGTCATAGGGATGTTCGTATAGGATAAGGCATAGTATACATAGGGTTCCAGGGTGCCTGGCTGGCTCAGTTTGTTAAGCCTCTGACTCTTGATTTCGGCTCAGATCATGATCTCATGGTTCATGAGATTGAGCTCCTGCTGACAGCACAGAACCTGCCTGGGATTCTCTCTCTCCCTCTCTCTCTGCCCCATCTCCCTTTGCTATCTCTCTCTCTTCAAAATAATAAATCAACATAAAAAAATTACATAAGGTTCCATAGTATCTACAGTTTTAGGCATCTGCTGGGGGTTCTTGGAAGGCATCCCTCCCTCTGTTGTGGATAAGGGGAGACTACTGAATATCTTTGGAGATTGAATTTCCAGCCTTCAGACCACCCTAAAGAAGTTACGCAACCTTGACACTCTCAGCTGAAAAGGAGAGGTAAATAATCTCAGATTCCCCAAGTCATCATTCCAAATTTACAAAGGAAAATCTGTGTGAGCAATGGAGGAACACCATTTGTGAGCTAATATTTGAAGGAAGAGTAGTGTAATACAGTCTTAAATGCTTACTTTATATCTACTTAAGACTACTTTTTCCCTTTAATTTCTAGTTGTTTAAAATTCTTGTCATGATTTTGATCCTGTTTTCATGGATTTTCTGTTGGTTCAGAAAACATTTGTTTAGCACACTCTCTGGCTGAAACACTGTGTTAGGTGCTGAAAATAAGGAGATGAGAAACAGCCTTTTCCTGATTTACAGAGAAAAGCGATGATTCAGGCACAAAAAATAAGGCACCTTTCATGATCTGTTATACTCAAGGTTCTTAATTACTTTGAATGCTACTTAATTCAATTCTCATAAAAATCTGTAAACTATTATACATTTATAAAAGAGGAACTGAAACATATCTGGTATAGAGTAAAAATCACAAAAAAATAGAAAAGAATGTATAACGTATAATACAAGGAGAAAATGACTTTATATTTTTAAAAAATCTGAAATGATTGTCTTTCTTTTCCCATTTTTTGTTGAATTTAAACTTATAAAATTTACAAATTCAATTTAAACTTAAAAAAATTCCCTGAAAATGATTTATATGCTGAAATGTTTACATTTAAATAAATTATCTGAAAATAAGTAAGTGCATTTTACTTATTTCCCCGACTGTTTTTGGAAAGACTTCTGCTTGGGGCACTGAGTAAGCTTTTACAGTGCAGTGAATACATGTAAACTATTCATTTATATATTTAAAAAACACAAAAGAAAACAGAATTACTGCAAATTTAATTAGCACACAAGCTGTTTAGCCTTTGGTTCTGTGCTGACTGACAAACTCTTAGTCATCCTTAAAGACTTATCTCAAAAGCTTATTCAATTGTCAACACATTTTAGTATGAGTCATATAGCTCTGTTAGATTTTGAGAAAACAAGATGAAAAGGTAAGGTCCTTGACCTCAAGATGTTACTGATCTTTAAAAAAATACATAATAACAGTGTCAAAGAAAAAAAAGAGTAAAAAAAAAAACCACTTTTAATTATCCAAATATGAGATTTAATGTAAGGAAATAGAAGCATAAAAATTTATTGGGAAGTGTGGTGGAATTAGTCCCCTCCAAAGGACTTCTGCAGATAATCTGGGAGTGAAGGGTTTCCAGGGGCCAGCTCTTAAAGGGTCTGTTTCAGTTGGGAGCCTGTCACCCCATCCCCATCTGTGGTCCCGCCATTCCTGGGGCAGCCATGTCTGGTGATTGAGCCAAGAGTGGTTATAGAGCTGAGCCATTTTAACCCAATGTGAAACAACTTTAATAGTCAGTAATCCCTCCAGATGACTCCCCTATTGGAATGGCTAAAACTGTTTCAGGTCTGCATGGAAGTTTGACTTCTTTTCTTTCCCCTACACCGCTCCTTCCCTCCTCGTCCTCCTTTAGTGGATCCTTGATAAACATCTTGCATCCTAAATCTGGTCTCAGAGTCATTCTGGAAAATGCCTACTTGGATAAAAGGACTGGGGGAATCTGAAGTCAGAAAAGTTGCCATGTAAGTTCTCAATGTGTAATGTCAAAGCCTGTTTTTCTGTGTTCATCTTCATTGAACCTGTCTGGCAAACGTTATTAGTGACTTCCTTGTTGCTGACCAGTGTGCTTCTTTCCTTTATTGAACCTACAGGGACGGATGCTACTGACTCCCTTTTCTCAAACTTGTTTATTCCTTGTCTGGTTGGTGATTAAGTGTATGCATATGAACTCTGTCTCAAGTCCCACCATTCCACCAATGAACTGTGAGACCTGGGACATTATACTTAGCATCTCTGTTACCTTAGTATCTCTGGTCTGTAAAATGCTGATAACCTTTGTATCTATTTTATGAGGCTGCTGTGATGATTAAATGTATAGAATATACATTTATACCTTGTGTACCATTTCAACTGTTGCTCCTTCTACCTCTCTGACAGTTCCTTCCGAGCCTATCCCCATTCTTTCTTTTTGCCCCAATCCCTCTTTAAACTGTGATGCTGTCTTTACTTGACTCTTTTTCCGTATCCAGGAATATCTGAAGAAGAAAACTCTGGAAAAATTACAATAAAAAATTGGAGAAATATTTTAACACAACTCTCAATAAATATTTTTGTCTTCTCAATTTTTGTTTGCCCATGTGCAGATAACAAAACAAATGTTGCAGAATTTCTGTGTGTAGATGGTATGGTTTGTGCTCACCTTGTTCTGACACAGTCTTTCATTGCTCTGTGCAAAAAAATCACTATTTATTAAGGATTAGAGGAATATAAATTATAGTTTAAAATAGGTAATAACTAGCTTAGAGAAGAACTTTTTCAAAAGAATTCAAATTTTTTTTAAGAAAGCTTGCTAAAACCCTTACTTGCAAAATTCCATCCTGTAACACAGCTAGTGTCTGAAGAGCACGTGAATAAACCATCAATTAACATGATTATTAAAATAATGCATCTGAATATAATTTTATTTCTAGAAAATCACTATTATGTTAATCTTTGAGTGATTATTTCAGTGAAAAACAGTGTTGCAAACATCCACTTCATGTGTCTTTGGCCTTTACCTTTTTGACTCAAAGCCTTGGAATTTCTTTCTTTCTCCCCAATTTGATAGGTCTTTTTTTTTTATTATTTAAGTTTATTTATTTTGAGAGACAGAAAGAGCACAGGAGGGGCAGAGAGAAAGGGAGAGAGAGAATTCCAGGCAGTCTCCGTGCTATCCTTGCAGAGCCTGATGCAGGGCTTGAACTCATGAATCATGAGATCATGACCTGAGCGGAAAGCAAGAGTCGGATGCTTTACCGACTAAGCCATGCAGGTGCCCCAACCAAATTTGATGGTTCTAAAGTCAAGGTTTTGCTTCAATACATGTGTAACGCTTTCAGGGTAAAATATTATCATTTTGGAAATCATTTGATTTTAATTGGATATATTATTACTCAGTTTAGACTGGAGTGTTCCATCTTAATCTAATTTCTGAATTTCAGATGACTGTCATGGTAATAAAGACACAGGGAGGGGGGAATTGTGGGCAATCCCAAGGTTGCAGGATTTCAGGTTTCTGTTTAGTTGGTTCCCTATGTTTACTGAAATCAGCTCTTAATACTGCTCGTTTCTGGATACCTCTGATTTTCAAAGTAGAGGAATTTAGGCATATTTAGAAATCAATTTTATTTTGTGTACTGAAAAGCAGGTTGATATTGCTAAAGGGATGCACTAACAGGGAGATAACAGTATTTTCATCTTTTGTATCATTTGGCAGGTATTGTTCTAGAAGCCAAAGTTTGCATCGTTCTAAAAGGTGATAATTATAATTCATTCCTCATGCATACGTTTAGCACTTAAAATGACTAAACTCACATTCCAAGTTGAATTCCATAGTTTTCTTCTTTGCATAAGACAACCAGGAATTTTTGAGTGTCCAATAAATCACTCATTTTACCTATATTTATACCTCCCTAACCATAAAGAGTCTTTGGAAAATAAACCTTAGACCATGCACAAAACAAAAATCACAGAGAATGTGACCACAAATGCAAAGTGAGGTGCAGAGTTGAGAAATTATTCCACAGATTCAATCCCTCCTAAATATACAGCTGGTAATCAACCTGTCCTTTTGTCCCCTGACCTTTCACTCACCTCTCTGCACCAGTTGGACGTGCACCAACTCATCACCACACTCGTTCTTCTCCTGTAACAATCACGCATTGCCATCTACCGAGCTGGTATAATAAAAACTGTGCAGAAACACTTGGCATACTTTGTTTCTTCTATTCCTTTGAATAACTGGAGTTAAGTAGTATTTTACGATTAGGAAAACACTTGCAGAGATTTGACCTTTCTTAACTAAGGGCACAAAGATACTAAATAGCAGAGGGGATTCAACTTTTGTGGGTGTCTGTTTCATCTCTCCAGGGGTCGACCATCAATCTATAAGGCATCATTGAAGACTCAGGACTCAAATAACCAAAAAAGTTAGATAAAATATCTAACTTAAAATTTCACAGCCTAGGGACGCCTGGGTGGCTCAGTCGGTGAAGCGTCCGACTTCGGCTCAGGTCATGATCTCACAGTTTGTGAGTTCGAGCCCCGCGTCAGGCTCTGTGCTGACAGCTCAGAGCCCGGAGCCTGCTTCGGATTCTGTGTCTCAATCTCTCTCTGCCCCTCCCCGACTTGTGTTCTGTCTCTCTCTGTTTCTCAAAAAATAAATATAAATGTAAAAAAAAAATTCACAGCTTAAAAGAATGCACAGTTTTCTTCTATCCAAGGCACTTACGTACATCAGTGTGAGTGTGGTGAATTGTAGCCCAAATTGTATCTATGACATTGGTTATTTTGCTAAATATTTTTAAGTACTAAGATACTGTCTCATTGCACAATTATATTTCATTAGATAGCAAGAAAAATCTTGGACTTGGCTTTAGAATATAGTGCATTTTTTTCTTTCAAACTTCTCTCTTCAAAGTTTATCACATTATAGTTAGAAAACTACTCACATATTTCAGATGTGGTCAAGATTCATGTATGTGTGTGTGAGTGAGTGTGTATGCATATGTATACATATATGTACACACACCTATATTGCATGCATATAAATAATGTGCATACATATTTATGAGCCTATCTATTGCATGTGTATGCACCATATTTCCTTTAAGAAATATTTTTAATCAATAGAGCATTAAATATTAAAAAAATAAGAAAAAATCAGAAAGCCAATGCTCTTTACGACAGTCCTGGGCATTAAAATCGAGGAAAATAAACTCTAAAAATTGAAATTAAAAGAAAGATGTTATCCCCATGAATTTAAGGTGAACATAACTTGCCTCTGTTTGCAGATGTCAAATGATACATTTTGCATTTATAGTGAAGCAGAAAAATTATCAAAAATCTTTTAAGTGTACACAACAAAGGAAATTTCGGTTGCAAAACAATCGCTTTATATTTGGTTTTTGCAATCTCATGACATTTTAGCCCTGATTACCCATCTGGACATTCTCTTTAAAAAAGAAAAGAAAAAGTAAGAATCTTAGCACCTCATAATACATTACTAAAAGTGATTTGTTTTTTCTTTGTTTGCTTTAAAAAACTATTGCGCTCTAAAAGGTTTTCACGCCAACAGGAAAAACTGACCTCCTCCTCTCTCCCTCCCTCCCTTAATTCCTTTCAATAATACTAACTTGTGCCTTGTGAACTGTGAAATGAATGAGCGCATATTCTAACTTCCTACCCCTCCTGACACCACTGCTTCCTGAGCTCTGGGGTCATCTTTTAGTTGGAAGCTGAATTGATTAAATGCTTTCTGTTGTTACAAAATCAGAGATTATCCCGCTATAACAAAGTTTTGGGTGCTTTTTAAGCCAAATGGGGCAAAGTTTCTAAATGTCGATGATCCATGTTGGGACATCCGGGCACTAACTTACAAAAATGAGTTCAAGTCTCTCCTTACACAGAGGAGGAAACCTCTATGGCATCTTCCCCTTTAAGGACCGCTGTTTGCTATGGCCAGGAACCAAATAGTGTCCTGTAGATGGTATACCATGTATTCTTTATAATACATTTAATGTTGGGAGGGCTTTTTTAGGAGCATTCTGTCCAGAAAAATCAGGAAGCTCCGCTAGGAAGAAGGCTGCGCAGGAGATGACGGCACTTGCCTTCCCTTCTGAAACCTCAAGAGTCATTTCTGCACATCTTAGCAACATGAAGACAATTGGCAGTCCTTTTGAAGAAAATGCCAGGGCTCCAGTAAGAGGAGGCTTGCCGAAAAACATTAAGGTGCAATAAAGAGATGCGCGGTGGCTCTTGGAGAACTTTTTACTGTGACTCATCTGCAACCTTTTGCAAAATTTAATGTGGCAAAAGTGCTGCGTTATTATGATGTACCATGTGGTATCCCGATTTGTCATCTTCACTTGACATATCTTTTATTGAGGGGTACAAGAAGAAACCCCACATTGGCTGAGGAAAAATTGTCTACTTACATCCCACACGGAGATTTAAAAATATATTCCTAGAATTTGGCATTTACAGGAACATGTTTCACTTTAGTAGTTCTGAAACGAGATAGCTTTTTTACCCTTTGAGTGTAAAAATCTATAACCTTAGTACATCACCACTAGAGGGCCATTGGCACTCGCCTTAATTTGGTAAATGGTGGCGGGGAGGTGGGGTAAAGCAGGGAACAAAGCATTTGAATTGACTTTGCCCCTTTATCTTTTTATAGGGTGGACTGGTTTATGATTTACAATTACAGTTTGAATTTTTTGCCTTGTCATTTTGTTTATTGTTTTGAAATTCCATAAAACATTATGTTCATTTGTTTTCAAGCACTTGAGTCAGGTCTAAATTAGAATCTTTTCTACCACACAGATAAAACTATTACATTTGAAGACTATTCCATCCCAAGCCCCGTAATTTTCCCATATAGTTATTTAAATTATTTTTCAACAAAGCTGTTATAATGACATTTGATGTGTGAAGTTGCACAGGAAAAATATAAAAACTTGCTCAATGTAAGAGTGATTGGGGAAAGGCATCACATTCCTTTCTGTGTAAAGATGGAGTAATTTCCATGGGATGATCTTATAGGTGAGAATGCCTTGAAGTTCTTTTGGCATGAAAATTAGCTTAAACTTTCTACAGACAAATATAAACACATCGCAAGCAAAATGTCTACTTAAAGCCGTCCGTAGTAAGTGTCTTCATACATTTATTACTACACTGGTTCCAATTCTAGGTAATAATAGGTCTCTTTGAAAAATATAAGAATGGCATTTATGCTTTTGTGGACTAACAGTTATTAATAATATTGTTTAAAGATGAAGTGAATAATAAATAATTTTCTAATATAAACTTTGCAATTAAACTCAGTGTTTTAATATTGGGAAATAGTATTCACTTTTCTTAAGCATAATTAATACATCATGACTCTGACATGAAATACCCAGATTACTTTGTGGGTTGTATCAAATTTTGCTTGGTCTGATTGTTAACTGAATATCTGGGTCAAGTAAAGTAATAATAGCTTGACGTACGAGTGAATAAATGAAATGGTGTACAATATCTGCTATATATTTTTTCCCTTGTGATTTTCTTCTTTGATTTGTGGAATAATTAAGTATATATTTTCCCATCATCCTTTATCTTTATTTCGCTGTGAGTGCCACATTGCACAAGGTTATTTCTTGATCTGATGGTTTCTCCTGTAGGCCCATCAGCTTCTAAAAGAAAGAGACAGTATATTATTAATCTCTGAATCTCTATGCCCACCTATAGTATGGCCTCTAACTAGGTAAAATTAATTAGACTTCTTTTAGTGATGGTCAATTTGAGATTAAAGCTATAGACTGGTTTTTCTTCCTTTGTTCTAGAAAGATGCCTGTTTTAAAGTCACCTGGAAATTTACTGTCTCAGATGGTGAACAGACCATTGATCTGGGCAATATCAGCCCCAGTAATGGCATGTCAGGGCTGCTTTCGGCTGAGCAGCAGACCTGTCTTTCCTACTGTCTTTCTTCACCCTGATTACTAAAGAAGCCTTAAAGGACCTTACATTTTACTCAGGAGCTTCTGCTTGTGTACAGATAGTCGCTACTCTTAGCGCATGGTTTATAACCTCAATACAAAAGCATGGCTAACTTATAATTAACTTATGATGTGTAATGTGTTCTTTTTTTAAAAAAAGTGTGTTAATTTATTTTGAGAGAGAGAGAGCACAGGGAAGGGCAGAGAGAGAGAGAGGGAGCCTGACGTGGGGCTCGAACTCACACACTGTGAGATTATGACCTGAGACCAAATCAAGAGTTGGTCACTTAACCGACTAAGCCACCTGGGAGCCCCTATGATGTATAATGTGCTTTTGTGTCCAACAGAATACGTTCTAATTTTTCTTCACTATGTAGTAACAGTGATATCAATAAGAGCTAACTTACTGAACACGTACTGTGTGTCAAAAGCTCTTGGAAATCCTTTGTACATGCTTTAACTCATTTAATATCTTGCTAAAATTGGACAAAGTTTCCATTCTTTGTCTGTAAACTTGAGGTGTGTGTATGTCCTTGACTGGAGTTAGGGCCATACTGAATATAAAGCACTTGTCACAGTTAGATTTTATACTGATAAGCATTTCCCTCCGCTCTTTCCATTAGTAAAACTTTTCTTGTTCAGTGATGACTTTCAACATTCACTGCTTCTACCGCTGAGTGAGCACTTGGACTAAGCTAGGAGCTCTGCTAAGGGGTTTTATGTAAAGTATCTCATTTCATTTGTACAATAACTACATGCGGTTGCTAGCATTTTCTCCATTTAATGCTCTGGGGAAGTGAAGCAGGAAAAGATTACATGATGTGCCCATTGAAAATAATCATGTCGGGATCAAAGTCCAGGAGCAATCTGATACAGAAGACTGTCATGTTCCTACCCTCTGCCTTACACTGTTTGCTAAATCCGTAAATACACACTTTATCACTGATCGCAACTTCCCATTTCTGGTGTGCTTTAATAAATGACTTCTGGAGCAGCTTTATACACTAATAACTTTTCATTTAGGTTATATCAAATTATTACTTTGTCATTCTGTTTATGGCAATGTATGAGAATTCTTTCTTTTTCTGAAATGAAATTATTATTAGCCTGGGTTAGAAGGTCAGGACATATTAGGGTTCCCCTCTGCCTTAGCTACGTCAGCCATGTGTAGTTGAGGATGTTCTCTCTTCCTCATAAGGCACTGAGAAGTAAAAAAAAAACAAAAACAGTTGAGAAGTTAAGGAAATAATGCCAAATTATTACGACCATTTATATTAGATTAAAATGTGATAAGATGTGGAACATCTTTAAATCTTGTTCACAGAAAGTTTCACACTGTTTCATATTCGTCATGAGATTTTTAATGCAGGGCTGCTGTCTCAATACGACTAAAACGTCAAACCTTATTAATGATCTATGAATTAAGATAGATTCTATATGATGATGCTTTTTAATTGAGAAGGTTTCTTTAACTGAATTGAGACCTGTGTGCACTTTGTTGATTTCCAAGCAGTTCCTTAATAATCATGAACTTTTAAAGTCACGCTGATTAAAAAAAAAAAAAAAAAGCAAGTAGCCCTTATAAGCCATTGCATACAATTTGAAATAAAATAGCCACTTAGGGGCGCCTGGGTGGCTTAGTCGGTTGGGCATCCGACTTCTGCTCAGGTCATGATCTCACGGTTCATGAGTTCAAGCCCTATGTCCAGCTCTGTGCTGACAGCTTGGAGCCTGCAGCCTGCTTAGGATTCTGTGTCTGCTTCTCTCTCTGCCCCTCCCCCGCTTGTGCTCTGTCTCTCTCTATCAAAAATAAATAAATGTAAAGAAACAAAATTTAAAAAAATAGCCACTTAAATTTAGTTCATAGAAAGAAATGAATGCCATCCATATGTATTATGTCATCTATATTTGTTATGGTCATAATCATTATGTAAAAGAGTTTGAGTATTGGCCTTTTATGTGTTATGCAAAATAAGAACACTTGCTGTTTGATGTTCAATTTTGGTTATCTTGCAGTGTTACAAGATTATTTTGTGGCATGTAATTTAGGTAACCAGGCAAAAGCCCACTTATTGGTGGGCCAAGTGTTGCCAGGAAAAGCAAAAGCAGTAAAGTTTTATAGTTAAGAGTGAGAATTCTGATCTCAAAAGCCAGGTGCTTCAAATCCCAGTCCCTTAATAATCCTCTCACAATGAATAAACTGCTTAAGCTCGGTTGCCTAAATTGCCTTATTTTTAAAAAAATGAAAATAATAATTATACCCATCATAGTTATCTTATTAAACTTTTTTTAAAAATTTTAGAATAATTGGGGATTCACATGTAGTTGCAAGAAATAACAGAGAGCCCATGTATCCTTTACTCAGTTTTCTGCAATGATAACATCTGGAAGCAGATGATCTGCCTCCTGACATGGCATCGGAAGGTCAGCAGTAGCCTAGCGCTAGGTCACAACACCTGTGGCATTCATCCTGTTTCATCTTGTCCCCTGGGAATTTGATCATTTCTCATCCTCACAAGAGGAAGAGTGAGCACAGTACAATAAGATATTTTGAGAGCGACCCCATTTACCTAACTTGTATTACATATCATCGTAATTTTCTAATTCATTACTTCTTGTTGTCCATCTCTTACCGGGCCTAATCCATAAATTAAACTTTATCACTGGTGTGTACGTATGGGAAAAACCATAGTACCTACAGAGTCTGGTCCTAGCTGCGGTTCCAGGCATCACCTGCAGATAAGAGGGGGTGGGGCTAGTGTAACCTATCACAACCAGGATACTGACACGGTCAAGATGCAGAATATTCTCCTCAGAATTCCTTGTGTCGCGCTTGTACAGCCACAGCATGTCCCTCCTACCTACGCACCATTCTTAATCCCTGCCAATCGCTAATCTGTTTTTCATGTCTATACTTTTCTCACTTCCAGAATAGTTTACAAATAAAATCCTGCAGTATGCAATCTTTCTGGGTTGATTTTTTCACTCAGCACAATTTTCTGGTGATCTGGGTAGCCGATAGTCGTTTGTCATTTTCCATCGCTTAAGAGCCTTCTATGGTACACATACACTACATTTAACCATTACACCCATTGAAAGATGTCTGCATTGTTCACAATCCATTTTGAGATCCATGTGGTTTTTTACTTCCTTTGAGATTTCCTCCTTGATCCACGGATTAATTAGAAATGTGTTGTTTAGTTTCAAAGAATTTAGAGGCTTTCCTATTTGTGTTACTGATTTCTCTGGATTTCAACTTTTTATATTTATTAAGGATTGTTCTGTGGCTCAGTATATAGTCTATCTTGGTATATTATGCAGGCACTTGAAAAGACGGGTTCCCTACCTCCCTAACCTGCATATGTCTAAGTCCAACTCTGGAGATAATGAATACGAACAAAAATATATTGTGTCAAAATTTCTCAGTTTATTTTATTTCTTCTAATTTCAGTGTTTGTGTGGTAGAAAAGGAATTAATTAAAACTCCTGAAAAATAAAGACACATACACACACACCATAGACATAAATCTATAAATATATATCTGTGGCATATATATATATATATGTATATACACATATATATGTATATGTATATGTATGTGTATGTATATGTATATGGCAGCTGTTGTTAGCTAAGAAATTCAAGTCACAAACTCACTTCATTCAACAGCTATTTATAAAGTGTCAGTTCACTAGTTGGGCAGATGAGGCAGGCATTAATCAAATAGTCATAGTAGTGGATGTAAAAAGCTACCATGCTCAGATGGGCAGGAGCTCAGTTCCAGGAAAACACAGAACGAAGAAATCTCCCCAAGTTGAGAAAGCTTTGCTAGTCAATATCTGAAGAATATTCAGGAGATACATTCTGGTGTAGCTAACTTTACAAGAAATTTGCATAATTTAGAGCTGGTTCTTATCGTGGACACAAGATGGTAAATTATCACAGGGGACAAGGGGAGCTTGGGTGGCCCAGTCGGTTAGGTATCCGACTTCAGCTCAGGTCATGATCTCACAGTTCATGGGTTTGAGCCCCGCGTCGGGATCTGTGCTGACGGCTCAGAGCCTGGAGCCTGCTTCAGATTCTGTGTCTCCCTCTCTCTCTCTGCCCTTCCTCTCTCTCTCTCTCTCTCTCTCAAAAATAAATAAACATTAAAAAATTTAAAAAAAAATTATCACAGGGGACAATAAAGTGACTTTTATGGGAGATGAAGAGATCACTTTGATAACAGTATTACAAACCTCCGTGGGCTTTGTTTCAGCTGCTGCTGGCCTGATCTCACACAAATCTCCAGTAAGCACTTCCTTCCTGTTTCTTCAGTTTGGCCAAGTGTTTGCTCACATCCTTATGGAGAGCTTTTTCTTCAGAGCACTCTTCAGAGGGTTTAATATCTCCTGAGTATTTCCTCTGTATTCTCCTTTTATTAACTCCCTTCTTCTGAAATTGAAAAAGGTCGAGTGTTTCTAAATATTATGAAGTTCATGTGATTTGTTTCCTGGGTGTGTGTGTATGTATGTGTGCTGATGGAGTGATGTTTATCACAGACAGAGCAACTGTATTGTATATGGTACATTTATTGGAAGGGGGATAGGAAATACAATGAGAAGCTATAATCCGAAAAGAAGAAAAGAATGAGCACAAATATAGATCATTAAATTCAACCTCTGCTGTTCTCATATTTCTCTTTCCACAATCTGTTCTCACAATTTTTCTCACCAAGGATGTATTAGATATATTCATGAGTCTTCCTCAAGCAGTATTTTCTTGAAAGGTTGTTCCTTTCAAAAAGCAAAATGATTTATCTTGGTTTAAGATCTTTGATGTCAAACTGCAGAAGCTTTCCTTTAAAGGTGAAGGAATTTTCTTTTCAGCTTCCATCTTTACTTGTTTACAACATCTCAAGACATTTGTTTGGGTTTGAAACTTTACAGGCTTAGTCTTATTAGGAATGTTATTTTTTTATTTGTTCCACATTCTATCTCTACTACTCCCCCCACCGACACCCCCACATTAGAAAGAGTAAATTCAATTAGCTCCATTACTTTTGAATTATGATACAGCAAAAAAACATATTCTTCCTCCTCTTAAAAATTGCTCGAAGCTTTATTTGTACTGGTTTAACTCAAAAGTGGATTTAAACTTCACACTTGGCAGTATTATAAGGGGAAAGAAAAGTGAAGCCAAATTAAAAAAAAAAACACCTTATACAATCTAAAGCTCAAAAACATGACTAGTATTTTGTTCTGAAATTTTTATCCAAATACACTATGTACATTTTCATTGTAAAAGCACAGGTACACTAGGAGAATATTATAACTGTGTTCATTTTGATTGAATAAAATAATCATTGACTCTCTGCCATATAGAATATGCCTAGGAACTAGAAGAAGAAAATAGAGATGCGTAAGATTTAGTCCCGGCTACCAAAAGAGTCTAAAACTGGAAAATAGGATTATAATAGTACAAGGCATGGGTATAAACAAAATTTTATGGTGGTTCAGAGGAGAAATAGGTCCTAGTCAATCTGAAGTTCTACCAAGCAGCCCTCAGCTACTGTTGGGACCAGAGCAATGACCTCCTGATTCAGCACTCTGAGTTCACTCCTATTTCCCTTGACTCCATTTTTCCAAGTGCCTGGTTTTATTATTATTTTTTAAATGTAAATTTAATCATATCACTCCTTTGCCTAAAACTCTGTAGTTGTTTTCACGGCACTTAGAACATGGTTCAGATTCCTCACTATGCCTCACCAGTTGCTACCTGATTCAGCACTTGCCACCCCCTCCTTCAGCTCTTTAATCATGCTAAGTTCCTTCCTGCCTTAGACTCTATGCCCTTGCTTCTCTCTAAACTTGGAAGCTTTTCTCCAAATGCTTGCCTTGACTTGCCCCTTCACATAGTTCACATCGTAGGTTAATATACATATCATGTGCTGAGAACAGGGCCTGACAAACAGTAAGCATTTTACAGCGTTGGCTGTGGGTGGCCACCGACTCACATAACTCTTCCACCATTTTGTTTTAATCAGATACTATTTGGTGTTATCTCTTTCACACTTCATATTATATAATACATGGCCTCTTAACACCATTATCATGATGATGATGATAATGATGATGATGTGTGTGTTTATTATCTATCTTCCCTTATTAGTTTTTAATCTCCATAGGGCAAGCAAAGGTTCTGTCAGTTTTGCTTTTAGTTGGATTTCCAAGACCTAGAACAGCACCTGATATATTGTGGTCACTTAACAAAAATATGCCACACGTGGCACCTGGGTGGCTTATGTGGTTAAGGATCTGACTTCAGCTCAGGTCGTGACCTCAGGGTTGGTGAGTTTGAGTCCTGAATCAGGTGAGCTTGAGGCCCGTTTCAGGTGAGTCCCACTTCTCTCTGTCTCTTTCTGTCTCTCTCTCTCTCTCACTGCCCCTTGCTCACTTGTGCCCTCTCTCTCTCTCAAAAAAAAAAAAAAGCCACACCATTTTGAATGAAAAAAACTACAGTAATAAAAGTTTAAAAAAGTTTAACTACTTCAGCTTGTTTTAAAATTAGGACCCCTCTTTAGATGGAGAACTTGTGCATGCTACTTTTGCATTGGCTCTAAAACTGTTTTTGTGTTAGGGCTGGGGATGGATGTTAAAGATTTGTCTTAGGACATAGATGATGCAATGTGGCTGTGAAGTTGACCGCTGACTCAGTTTTCCATCACAATGTCTATCCCTCCCAGCTCTCCAGTCTACCATTAGGGTTATATGTCTCTGAGAACTGAAAATTTGGGGAACGTTTAGAGTTTAATTCTATTCTTCCCAGATTTACTGAGATATGATATACAAATAAAAATTGTATATATTCAAGGCCTACAATTTGGTATTTTGATAAAAGTATACTTTGTGTAATGATTACCACAACCAAGCTAATTAACATATCTATCACTTCATATAGTTACAGTTTTTTGTCTTTGTTTTTTTTTTTTTTTTGGTGGTAAGAAGACCTAAGATCTACTCACTTAGCAAAAGTCAACTACAGAATACATTATTATTATCTGTAGTCATCATGCTTTACATTAGCCTCTAGAACTCTTATTTGATTTTTTAATTTAAAAAATTAAAATTGTATTTTATTCTATTTATTTTATTTTATTTTATTTTATTTTATTTTATTTTATAATCAGAACTTAGTGCCCTTTGGTCAACATCTCTCTATTTCCCCCATTCTCTTGGCCTTTGGCAACTATTCTTCTACTCTCTGTTTATCTAAGTTCAACATTTTATATTTCTTATCTAAGTAATATTATGCAATACCTGTCTTTCTGTGTCTGGCTTATTCATTTAGCATCACATTTTATTTATCTAGTCATCCATTGCCTATTTCCATATCTTGGCTATTGCGATTAATGCTTCCATAAACACAGGAGGGCAGGGATCTTTTTGAGATCCTGATTTCATTTCCTTTGGATATAAACCCAGAAGTGGTATCGGTGGATCATATGGTAGTTGCATTTTTAATTTATTGAGGAAATTCTCTTCTGTTTCCCAGAGTGCCATTTCCTTTTTTTCCCAACAATGTTCTCTTTTCCCTACATCCTCACCAATGCTTGTTATCTTTTCATTTTGACCATAATCATTCTAACAGGTGTCAGGAGGATAGGTTTTGATTCATATTTCCCTGATTAATGATGTTGAACACCTTTTCATATACCTGTTGGCCATCTGTCAGTCTTCTTTTGAGAAATGTCTATTTGATTCCTTTACAATTTTTAATTGGGTTATTTGCTTTTATGTTATTGAGTTCCTTACATATTTTGAAATGCACCTATCATTAGGTATATGGTTTCAAAATATTTTCTCCTATTCTGTAGTTTGCCTTCTAATTTATTTTTTTATTTCTTTTGCTACACAGTAACTTATTGGCTTTATATAATCTCATTTTTTAATTTTTGCTTTCATTACCTGTGTATTTGGTGTCATATTCAAAAAGAAAATTTTCATCAATACCAATGTCAAGAAGCCTATTTCCTATATTTTCTTCTAAGAGTTTTACTGTCTCAGGTCTAATATTTAAGTCTTAATTCATTTGCATTGATTTTTGTGTATGGTGAAAGATAAGGGTCCAGTTTCATTTTTTTGTACGTGAATATCCTGTTTCCCCAGCACCTTTATTAAAAAGATTATCTTTTCCTCAATGTGCATTCTTGGCACTCTTGTCAAAGATTAATTAAACATATATATGTGGGTTTATTTCTGGACTATTTTCCTCCAATAGCTTATGAGTCTATTTTTATGGCGGTCCCATATTGTGTTGATTACGATAGCTTCTTAGTATTGTTTAAAATCAGGAAGCGTGGTGCCTCTAGCTTTATTGTTCATTCTCAAAATTGGCCATTGCAGGGTCATTTCAGGGTCCTTGGGGTTCCTTACAAACTTGTAGGATTCTTTTTCTATTTCCGTGAAAAATGCTATTGGAGTTTGATAAGGATTGCATTAAATCTGTACATCATTTTGGATAGTATGAACATTTTAACAATATTTACTCTTCCGATCCAGAAGCATGGACTATCTTTTCATTTGTTTGTATCTTCTTCAATTTATTTATTCACTGTCTTATAGTTTTCAGTGTAGAGATCTTTTACCTCCATGGTTTACTTTATTCTTCAGTATTTTATTCTTTCTGATGATATTGTAAATGGGATTGTTTTCCTAACTTCTCTTTCTGATAGTTCATTGATAATGTATAAAAAGAATGGATTTTTGTATTTTGATTTTACGTTCTCCAACCTCACTAAATTTGCTTATTAAGCTCAAGCTATTTTTTGGTAGTTTTTAGGAGTTTCTGTAGAAGATTGTGTCATCTGTGAACAATTTTTCTTCTTCCTTTCCAATTGGGATGACTTTTATTTGTTTTTCTTGCCTAATTCCTCTGGCTAGATTGCCAGTAAGTACTGTGTCGAATAGATGCAGCATCCTTGTCTGGTTCCTGACCTTAGAGAAAAACTTTCAGTTTGCCACTGTTGAGTATGATGCTAGCCATTGATTTGCATGGGCAAATATGGCCTTTAGTATGTTAGGTACATTCCTGCTATACTAATTTGTTGAGAGTTTCTATCACAAAGTGATGTCGAATTTTGTCAAATGCATTTTCTGCATCTACAGAGATGATCATATCATTTTTTTCCCTTTGATTAATGTGGTGAGTCAAGTTTATTGATTTGAAAATGTTGAATAATCCTTACATCCCAGGGATAAATCTTACATGATCATGTGGTGTGAACATTTTAATGATCTCTTGATTTTGGTTTGTTAGTATTATATTGAAAATTTTGGTATCTTTGTTTATCGTGGATATTGGTCTGTAATTTTCTTTACTGACAGTCCCTTTCTCTAGCTTTGGCATCAGGGTAATTCTGAACGACTAACATGAGTTTGGAAATGTTCATTCTTCTTTGATTTTTTGGAAGAGTTTGAGAAGTACTGACATTAATTATTATTGAAGTGTTTGGTAGCACTAATCAGTGAAACTATCTGGTCCTATACTTTTGTTTTGGGGGAGGTTTTTCATTAGTAACTCAACTTCTTTACTCATTAGTGATCTGTTTTTTTTTTAATTCCTTCATGATTTGGTCTTGATAAGTTGTATGTTGGAATTCATCCATTGCTTCTAAGTCATCCAATTTATTAGTGCATAATTGTTCCTGGTAGTCTCTTTTGATCTTGTGTAATTTTGTAATAAAAGCTGTAATGTTATTTCCAGTCCCTAGAACAGTGATAAAATAATTTGCTGTTGTTTAAACCATGCAACCTGTGTGTATGATATTATTACAGCCTAAGTATGTTAATATAATTCTATGGGATGTTTTGCTGGATATAGATTTCTAGGTGGAAGGCTTTTAATTATTTTTTTTCTTCATCACTTTAAACATGTCTTGCTGTTTATTGGCCTCTATAGTTTTATAATTTCTGATAAAGAATCAGCAGTCATCCACCCTCTGGGCGAGAGTGTAATGCAACAATATATAATAAGACATATTTTCAATTACACTAAAGGTAAGAATTGTGTCTAGTTCATTTTTCTTAAATCACAGGTCATACTTACAGACAGATAAGAAAAATAAATATACAAAAACAAGACAGTTTATATAAGTGAGATGTATGCTTTACTGGAAAGTGCTGATGGGATACAGTTTGTATGGGACCAGGCCACTGTTGTAACTGTCTTTGAAATGAATGGGACAACCATGTTAACTGTTGAGTTGTGGTTTTTTTTTTTTTTTTTTTTTGTCATCGAACAGGCCTGTTATGTTTCTGGCAGAGGTCACTGTCAAGTAAATACTGTCAAACAGAAAGTCTAGGAAGCATGCCTGTTGATACAGAGCAGATACTCTCTTACTGGCTCTGTGCACTACTTGACCTGCTGACTTCAGGTAACCCTCTTGCTGACAGGCCTGAAGGGGAACCATATGGCAACGCACACACCGAAGTGTCAATGGCCTCACTATCGAACACTTAAGCAATGAAATTCTAAGCTTTACAATTTGGTTCACGGGGTCTCTGTTTACGACAGTGCTCCATGTTCTGACAGCGTCTCTCCATTTGTAGGTTACGTAAAGATGGCGGTGACAAGCAAGGAAAGGTATCAAGAGTCAGAAGGACTAAACTGGTGATCAAGCACTACCACCCGCCAGCTGTGTGGCTTCGGAAAGGTTACTGCAACTCTTTTATCCATAGTTCTCGCAACTGCAAAATGGGGACATGTCTCATAGGGCTGGGGTTTAAGTGAACTATTCTATATGCACATGCTTTATTGAAAGGAAGCAAGGTAACAAGCATTTTCTTGTTCGATATCCCAAAGTTCTTGCCCCTGTAGTGTTGCAGGTAATATGTTAGCAGAGCTTTCAAAAAGTCAGTCTGAAATATAATTGCCTACTTTAATAAATAGCAATTTTGTAATAATTTTCCCCTTTGCTTCTGAATGCTCATCTTGATGGCTTTGCCTGCTTTTTAATTGTGTGCATGTCTATTAAGGTGAGGGAAGAACATTTTTCTTTTGAAAATAAAGAAACTCAGTTCTTTCCAAGCTATTCAGCAGTTTAAAAATCCATTTAAATATTCGCTAAGCAAAATAAGAAGAATCAACCGCTCACAATGCTTCATTAAGGTACTACAGAATCAAGCTGACAGAACCACAGTTGGTTTATAGCCATTTTTGCACTAAGGTTTTAACACAAGTTTTAGATTATAAGGAGCAGCCGAGTTGTCAGCATAGGGAAGTATTTATTCATTAACATTTCTCACAGAAAATTTGGGTTATTTATTTATAAGACACAGAATATGAACTACTTGGTTTACTGCTAAACTTATCATAAAGCCCTAAGGTATAATAATTCCACAGACTTGAAAGAGTTGAAGTTATAAGTTCATCTTCTTAAATTACTATACTTATGAAGTGTGGTGGATGGTTAAAGTTCACTATGATTATACTTAAAATTCAATTTTGCCAGTCCTAGGTGAGACAACTTAAAAAAGTAGTAATTTACTCATTTGTAAATTATTTTTTTAAAGATAAAGTAAGGTCCTTGGTAGTTGATAATAATAACTTTTTGTTATACTCTAGAAATAGAAACATAAATGTTCCATCAAATAATGCATTTTATACTCACTAAAGACAAGGATATATGTTTTATTTGAGTCAACTTTTACAAGCAATCAAAGACAAAATTTTCCTAAAAATGAAAGCATAATTATGATTGCTGTATATTACGTTCAAGTTTTCTGAGAAAAGGAAAAATGAAATGTCAAGTATAAGACTTGATATATGCTATTTTAATATTAAAAGAGAAATACAAAGACAAATGTCAAAAATACTCTAGATTTTCAGATTGGGTTTATAAAAGGATCAAACCTATTTGTAAAATTCCTTATTAATATCCGTCTTGTTCAATAATATGTCTGAGGGGACAGGACAATCTGATGTTGAATAATTAAATCATTCTAGGACTATTTGTATTAAGAATTTTACTGATTTTGTCCACTGAATGTTCACGGAATGCTTGTGTTCCTTGTGCTGAAGAGAGGTTATGGAGACCGAGTTCCAAAGGGTTTGAATTAGAAGTAATCCAGGGGCTACCATTGGGACAAAAAGTTATCTGGGACATTAGGAGAAGAGTCATTATCATGAATAAATTATCTCCGATCTGTGTATCAAGTTCAATCAATTCCTGTGATGAAACAGATGGTTTTCCCAACTTGCCGCACTGTCCTCCCTTTTGTTATTTCATTTCAGCTCCAAGAATGCATTTGAATCTAGTAGCAAAGACATTTACACAAAATTGTTTCCAGTACCTTAGTTGCTGAAAGCCTGATCAGAACCATTTGCTAAGGAAGAAAAGAATCTTCAAGGAACCAGTAATTTTGGTTTTGCTCCAACTCTCCAACATCTCTGGACTGTGTAAAACATTGAAAAAAAGCAAGCAAAAAAAAAAAAAAAGAGAGAGAGAGAGAGAAAAGAAAAAAGAAAAAAAAGACAACTGTAGATCGCAGTTCTACAACACACTTCAGATTCCACTTCAACTTTGATCTCAAAAATCTGAAGGGGAAATTTTCTTCTGTTCCATACTTTTTCCTGAACGTAAATATTATCATACCAAGATTAAAAACAGAGAATATTAGGCTCTTGTCCTAAAACTATTGTTTGTATATACGGAGCTAAGTATAATTTTAAAATTCATAATGTAAAAATGAATAAATAAATAAATAAATAAATAAAATGTATAATATAGTCCCCGCTAGGGTCAACTAATTAAAAAAGTCAATTTATAAAACATTTTGAGTGAGCATCAGGGTGCCTGGGTGGCTTAGTGTGTTAAGTGTCCAACTCTTGATTTCAGCTGAGGTCATGATCTCACGGTTCATGAGTTTGAACCCCGTATTGGGCTCTGTGCTGGCAAAGAGCCTGCTTGGGATTCTCTGTCTCCCTCTCTCTCTGCCCCTCACCCACTCTCATTCACTGTCTCAAAATAAATAAATAAACTTAAAAAAATACATATTGAGCATCTATTCTTTATAAGATGCTGTGATTCAGTTCATGAAGTATGATAACTTTAAAAGAGAAACATTTTTTCCCCCTCAGGAAGTATGAATCTATTTCAAGGAGAAGACGAGATATAAACTGGTGCAGAATTAACAAGAATGTAATAGGTAAAACACACAGAGCACAACGTAGGACGTGATTGGATTGATAATTACTCTGTAACAAGCAGCCCCCAGACTCCTGAGTATTTCAATCAGATCTGAGTGTTTAACCCTATTTTGCAATCAAAGCAAGTGCCTCAGTTACATTTCCATTTGTAGTAGTCTAAACAAGGAATCCTTGCCTCTTACCCCACGCTGCAATGTCCCTCTCCAGATTTCAACTCAATCTCTCAAGAGAGAAGAAAAAGCTCCTCTCTTTATACCCATACCATTCTGTCCTTTTGAGCTCTAAATCTGCAATCAGTGAGCTTCATTAAATGCTTAGTCTCTTTCCTGATTGTTCCCTTCACATGTGTGTTTTTATTGAAACTGAACTGTCTCCCGAGGAAACTGCTTCTCTTTAAATGGAACCAAAGCTGTTTTTCTTTTCTTGCTCTTACCATGTTCCTCTGGGCCAGTACGGGAAGTGGACATCCTCCTCGCTCTACATTGGGTTTCCAAACATAACAACCTCTTCCTTCTCCAAACACCTTGCTCATCTGAAGCACATACTGTCAGGTTGTATCACCCACTCCGTCCCCTCCTTGCTTTGTCTATCAGTCTCTTGTCAAGCTCTCCATTCAGAGTTTTAGCTGTAATCCATTCACCTACCACTTCATTATCATTTGTCAGTTCCCACCTGTCTTCATTTCTTGCACTGTCTAGCAAAGACTTGATAATCCATGAGAATATGATAGTGGCAAGAGTTAATGTTTATGGAGAACTTCCTGAGTGTCAGGCACACTGTTCGAAGTGTTTTATGTACTTGACATTTAACTCACCACAACCTTATAAGATAAGGTCTGTTATTATTCCATGTCCCATAGAAGGGAACCCAAGGTTATTAATGAATTAGTGCACATATGTGTGTATGTCCATACGTCTGAACGTATTTTTGCAAATGATCCTCGCTTCCCTTACCTGCCTCCTTCTCACCATCGTTCTACACGTGCAGAACCTTGACATGGGAGTAATCCAGCCACGTGTATCCTTAATGCACCCACACAGGTGAACACTGTGGGAATGAATAACACAACTATGTAGACTGATTTTACTGTCCGTTCATTTTCTCAAGTGGGCTATCAAGACTGATGACAAGCCTATTCTGTTTTTCTTCAGCGCTCGCTTCGCACTCTGCAAGATAACTATTTCATCTCCCACACCTCCCTCCCCACACTTCTCTCTCACCTAATTCCTTCACTTCAAACATCATTTAGAAGTACGATGCCATTCAGAAACTCCCTTCTTTCCATTCACATAAATCTGTGAAGATCCCTGTCCTTGAGGCCTCTCCTGACAATGATGGACCCTTTATTCTTTGAATCACAAGCTGGACTCTGCACTTCTCAGTTCATCCCAGCCCCTGGCAGCTTATCAGAGATTTTACTGCCTTCTCCTTCTGGAATCATGGACATTTCATTGAAATGCCATAAACTGTATGCCACACCGTTATTTCATGTACACTTATTTTATTTTCTCTAATTGTGGCAAAATATACATAAGTTTTACCATTTTAACCATTATTAAATGTACAGTTCAATGGCATTCAGTACATTCATACTGTTTTGCAACCATCACCAGCATTCACATGTAGAATGCCTTCATCTTTCCGGCTGGCTCAGTCGGTTAAGCTCCAGCTCTTGATTTCGGCTCAGGTCATGATCTCACACTTCATGAAATCAAGCCCCAGGTTGAGCTCTGTGCTGACAGCACAGAGGCTGCTTGGGATTTTCTCTCTTCCTCTCTCTCTGCCCTTCCCTCCTCCCCCTTCTCAAAAATAAATAAACTTAAAAAAAAAACTACTTTCATCTTTCCAAATGGAAACAATACTTCCTCATTCTTCCCTCCTCACTGGTCTTGGACACCACCATTCTACCTTGTCTTTGTGGATCTGATTATCTAAATACCTCATTTAAGTGAAATCATGCAATGTTTGTCCCTTTGTGACTGGATTGTTTCATTTGGCATAACGTCTTCTAGGTTCACCCACGCCATAGCACGTGGCAGAATGTCCTTTCTCTTTAAAGACTGAATAATATTTCACTGCAAGTATGGCCCACATTTTGTTTCTCATTCATTTTTCATGGACACCTGGGTTGATTCCACCTTTAATTACGATAAATACTGCTGCGATGAACATGGGTGTACAAATACCTATGCAAGTCTCTGTTTTAAAATCTTTTGGGGACAGACCCAGAAATTGAATTGCTGGATCATATAGTAATTCTGTGTTTAATTTTTTTTTTTAATTTTTTTTCAACGTTTATTTATTTTTGGGACAGAGAGAGACAGAGCATGAACGGGGGAGGGGCAGTGAGAGAGGGAGACACAGAGTCGGAAACAGGCTCCAGGCTCTGAGCCATCAGCCCAGAGACTGACGCGGGGCTCGAACTCCCGGACCGCGAGATCGTGACCTGGCTGAAGTCGGACGCTTACCCGACTGTGCCACCCAGGCGCCCCTCTGTGTTTAATTTTTGGAGGAACCTCCATACCACTTTCCATAGCAGCTCCACCATCTTACATACCTACCAATGCACAGCATTCTAATTTCCCCACATCCTTGCCAACCCTTGCTATTTTCTTCTTTTTTAAGTAATTGCCTGTGTGTACAGCTTTCAATGTGTATTTATTTATTTTGAGAGAGAAAGAGAGAGAGAGCGAGTGCAAGCAGGGGGAGGGGCAGGGAGAGGACAGAGAGGGAATCCCAAGCAGACTCCACACTGTCAGCACGGGGCCCGACTAGGGGCTCAATCTCACAAACCCGTGACATCATGACTTGAGCTGAAATTAAGAGTCGGATGCTTCGCTGGCTGAGCCACCCAGGTGCCCCGTATGTACATTTTTTAAAAGAAGAAATATATATACTCTATGACAGGAAATCTATTTAGAAACTCCCCAAATGCTGAGACGTCAAAGGACTCCATCTTCAAAGTATGAGTAGGTGAGGACAAAAGGCCACTAGGTAGAGAAGCACAGAAATGGAATGACGCAATCTCCACTGTGACACAGAATGGAAAGAAGGGGACAAGCAAGAAAAGAAAACACTAGCTTCAGAAATGAACACAAGTGAGTCCTCAAGGGGTTAACCAGCCTGAATTCAAGCTGCCAGTGAGAATTCAAAGACCAAAGTGGAAAATTTAACCTAAAGAAGATCTTGGTGAAAATTGCCTCAAGATGATTTGTAGATGCTAACACAAATCCTTTCAGCTTTAATCAATGGATTATAAGGCATCCCAATCTCAAAATTATTAAAATGTGAAAAACCTGTATTTTAGAATTAAAGATGTGTGGGACTTATATTTAGATTATAGTGGAATTTATATTTATATGAAAATCATTCCCAATTAACACAAAAACATATTGAATGCCCTTCACCTTAAAAAAATAATACACCTGAATCTCTATTTCCCTCAGTTACCAATTTTTTTCATCATTTCTGTTGATACATTTTCTCAGAAGTAAAATTGACAAGTCTGTATTCACTTTTTCCATTACCATTCATTCTGTTCTTTCATCTTGTTTTCTTTCTTGTTTTTCAATGTGTATTTACTTTTGAGGGGAGGGAGGGACAGAGAGAGGGGGAGAGAGAATCCCAAGCAGGCTCTGCACTGTCAGCGTGGGGTGCGGGCTCACAAACCGTGAAATCATGACCTGAGCCAAAATTAGACGCTCAACCAGCCGAGCTACCCATGTGCCCCTATCTTTTTCTTTTTAATTTGTTAACTTAAGAATTTGTTGTGGACAACTATCCGTATCAATACCTTTAAGTCTACCAATGTTTTTACTGGCTGCCCAATATTTTACAACATAGATGAGCACTCCTATTAGCGACAGAAATTTAAGTCATTTTGAATTTTCATGATTTCAATGCTGCCAAGGATAAATTCCTAGAAGTAGAATTGCTGGATCTAAAGAGTATATGCATTTTACATTTGACAGACATCAGTAAATGGCCTACCAAAAAAAAAAGAAACTTCCATGATTACTCTCTGAACAAAAGTTCAATAGACTAAGACTACTCATCTCCCACATCACTAACATGGCTCTTGCTAAGATCCCAATTCTGCAACTTGCCAAACCCACAATACTATTTTATTCTCCTTTTACTGAATACCTCTGCCAGCCTTACTACAACTGATTGCTTCTTTCCTGCTGAAATAGGTGGGGGCTAGATTTCTAACAAAGTATATGGAAAAAACCCAGAAGAAGTGTTCCCAGAATTCCCTTTAAGCTCTCCAGGACTTGGTTTCATGGCCACTTTAGCTGCAAGAAAGTCTGGGAAATTAGATAACAAGATGTCTGTGTTGGTTAAGATGAATAATAATTCATATCTTTCTATATCTTCACTTAAATGAGTGTTAAACACTCAATTAAAGATAATTGAAATAATTTTACCAAGCAGTGGCTCTCGATGAGGGGTCACTGTTATAATATAAACAAAGGAGGGGTGCCTGGGTGGCTCAGTCGGTGAAGCTCAGGTCATGATCTCACGGTCCGTGAGTTCGAGGCCCATGTCGGGCTCTGTGCTGACAGCTCGGAGCCTGGAGCCTGCTTCGGATTCTGTGTCTCCCTCTCTGGCCCTCCCCCATTCATGCTCTGTCTCTCTCTGTCTCAAAAATAAACATTAAAAAAAATTTTTTTATAATATGAACAAAGGAAAATTATATTAAATTGCCACATGACATAATAGTGTGCATGGGTTTCTAAAGGTTGTGCTGATTTGATGTTCAGAGGCCTGGATTTGATCTTAGTTCTAGTAGTAGTTATGTATTCTCGAGTATGCCAGTAAGCTTCTGATTTTTTCATGTGTTCAACAAAGCAGACCATACCCACCGTGAACATTTTTCAGGGATGCTGAAAGAATCAAAATGGATACGGAAGTCACTTCCAAACATGGAAGTATTATATGAATTGGTTTTTCTTACAGATGTATCAACTTCTAGGCACCTGTGTGGCTCAGTCAGTTGAGTGCTCACTCTCGATCTGGCAGTCGTGGGATTGAGCCCCATTTCTCACTCTGTGCTGGTAAGACAGAGCTTGCTTAGGATTTTCTCTCTCTCTCTCTCTCTCTCTCTCTCTGCCCCTCCCCTGCTCCCTCTTTCTCTCAAAATAAATGAATAAACTTAAAAAAATCCTACATATGTTAACTTCTATTTTGTTCATGGAGAACACAAGTATTGCAAATAAGCAAAGAAACAGTGTCTTTCTAGTGTTCTCATTTCCTCAAATCCGGATTTCCTCTGAAATAAAGAAGCTACATTTTACTTATTTATTTATTTTAATGTTTTATTTATTTTTGAGACAGAGACAGAGCATGAGCAGGGGAGGGGCAGAGAGAGAGCGAGACACAGAATCTGAAGCGGGCTCTGGGCTCTGAGCTGTCAGCACAGAGTGCGGTGTGGGGCTCGAACTCATGAACCGCAAGATCATGACCTGAGCCGAAGTCTGCCGCTCAACTGACTGAGCCACCTAAGCGCCCCACAAAGCTACATTTTAATCTGTTTTCTAAACCTGTCATTCTTAGCCCCTATATGTGCCTTTGCCTTTTCCTCTACATGGTTTAAGTAAGAAACAAGAAAAAAAAATACAGATGGGGTCTTCAACCTCCTATTTATTTATATTTTATTGGGGCAGAAAAGCTCCCTGAGTCCTAAAAAAAAGGACTGATTTGGGGTTACAGAGTAAGAAGAAAGCTCCAAGATTATTCCTGGCACCAGCAACAAGCCAGAAAAGGAGAAACGCAGAACTGATAAGAGAGGGCAGCCTGCCTCCTGTATCCTTCACGATGAATAAATGGCGATTGTAGGCAGCCAGGACTTACTGCGAGCTGCCTTAGGAGGCTTACATAAGCAGAAGTCCAGACCTTCCATGCAACCACAATCCCAATTTGTTTTAGACTTTTGCGCTAACCGCTCTTTGCATCAGCAGACATCTACTATGTTTTTGTGTGTGCTGAACAGTTTTCTATTATAAAAGAGTTGCTAGAATACTTTAAAAGGTCACTTTCAGAGGCGCCTGGATGGCCCATTCAGTTAAGCCTCCAACTTTGGCTCAGGTCATGATCTCCTGGGCTCCTGAGTTCAAGCCCTGGTTTGGGCTCTGTGCTGACAACTCAGAGGCCGGAGCCTGCTTCAGATTCTTTGTCTCTGTCTCTCTCTGCTCCTCCTCCACTCCTCCTCTGTCTGTCTCTTTCTCGCTCTCTCTCTGTCTCAAAATAAATAAATATTTTTAAATCCCACAAAATAAGAAAAGAAAAAGAAAAAAGAAAAGGTCACTTTCATGGAGAGGGTCGAGAGGGGGAAATGAAAGGGGTCTCCGTCATCGGTGAAAACCTCAACAAGTATGCAGAGAAAGTAGGGTGAGTACAGACAGCTTATTTGCTGGGTTCAGAACCTGTCAACAGGAACTAAGAGGAAGGTCAAACAGGAGACTTTGAAACAAATCCTTTCGGCTGCAGGATGTTGAAAACTGCTGATAAAAAGCAAAGGGGTTCCAGTGATGATGGTGTCTGTTGAACGATCACTAGTGAGACTAGACCCTGGGGCTGAAGAAAATGGGTGAAGAAATCAACTTTCATCTAAACAAAGAATCAGCCCTACCTACTTAGTGACTCCGTTTCACACAAATTCACAAGGTAGACAAAAATGAGCTTCGGTGGACCAGTCTTTTCACCCTTCTAGACAGGCCATGAGAAGCTGTTGATATGTTAGTGCTGGAAGATCATTATTTACAATTTGGAGAAAGATGGCTACCATATAGGTAAATATCTTCCCCACTGATGATACTGTAAGCTATATACCTCTTGACAGCTTTACCCAAGCCCACAGATACTACTTGGGACCGTGGCCACTCAGATCCATGTATTTCATACCTATAGCTGATATTTTATGTCACTCATTGAGTTGATTCCCACCCTTCCCATCCCATCTGCCCTACCCATAAGAATATGGGCTCCATGATTCAATCACCCCTGCGAACACTGTATATTGCAGAATCCACTTGCCGTCATCACAGTTAGCATCTGCTAAACATGTTGCTAAGATCCAAGCATGACTAATAACGAACTTGATAAGTCCGCCAAGGCAGGGTTAAGGCCTATCTTGTTAAGCACATTGTTCCTTCCTTCAACAATTTAGGTGCTCAACGAATGATGGAGTAAATGCACCAGACTGACAGCAAACATGAAGCATTTCAGCTGACATATTGGTAGAAGTGATGAACTCGATATAATTTGTGTAATACACACATCAGGAACAGTCTTGCTTAACTGGGATTATATGTTCTAATCAGAGAACACAACTGACAAGGAAAACATTGTTTCAGGGGAGAAATGTGCCCTTAACAATCGGTCTGCAAATGAGCTTTTAGAGCACAAACCAACTGTTGGGGCCTGAGTGTTTTTAAATTTATTTATTGAGTCATTTTTTTTTCTCCACCTCAAAATTTTTGCCTCACAGGAGGTGTCTTAACATGTTGCTTTGAGCTTTTCCTTTCCTCTTGTTCCTTTTTGCCTTTAAAACTGAATCCTCTGAAAGTCTTGGCCACGTGTCAATGCTGTATTCACAAGGATTAAGGATCAGCAGGGCTGCTGTGCAGCAATTCAGAAATTGAGTACATCCTGCGGATTGGCGGCACATTGCCTGCTATTGTGTGCGGGGCACCGGTGTTCCAGTAAAGGCATGTTAAATTTAGCAGCTGTCTTGCTTGGATTTGTCACTTGGGGATGGGGTGGAGGCGGTTGGCTGTAATCTAGATTCATTTGTGAGTTTTACTTGAAAGTTAACTTTAAAGGATTTACCTAACAGGAACAGATTTCACATATTCTAATTTTCTATAAATTGTAACAACTTTGTAATGAAAACATGTAGACACACACGCAAACACATGGACCACATGCATGTAACCACACAACTTGTATTCTTTATAGTTAACGCCTCCCTTGTTGAGAATTTTCTATTTCATTCTACATAAATGCTCAGGCCACTCAAAGGTAACCTGTGGAGGCCATTAGTCTAGTTATTTTTGTTCCTAGTCTGGGTATATTTATAACACAGATATGTATCATTTTGGAAGGAAGTGGGAGAAGGTAACAAAGGAGTTAACAGTGAATCATGTGTTGTGATGACATGCAGAGGGGTTTTGTTTTGCTTTTTCCTAATAGGCATTCATTGTCTGGATGGGTAAGGACAGCTAAACTCATTTATTTTATATTCTCTCCTCATCCCATTCCCATCCATAGTCTAATTAAGCTAACTATGATAGAATCAAGGAAACTTGAAGATGGAAGGAGCCTTAGAAATCATCTAGATCAAGCACTATTTTACAACAAAGAAAACTTGAGGTACAAAGAAAGGAGGAACAATTTAGAATAAGACAATGGTGGCATAAATGAGAGCAGGACACTTGACTTCTGGTCTAGTGTTTATTTTATTGCTTTATAATTAATTTCTCATTATGCTCATAGGTATAATAAAAAGCCTTTGTCTATATCTAGCTCTGAGACTTGAGCCTTTATATTCTTGAAACCTACAGATGCATAGGGGATATTTCCATTTTGGAATTATAAAATAAAATAATATAATATAATATAATATAATAGTCCCTTGCCAAGTTTCCAAAGACATGGAAAAAGATATCAATATATAACACAATCCTCTTAGCCAACCCCTTGGCTTTCAGTCCTATATACAGAGTGAGGAAAGACAAATGCCATGGTAAAGAGGAAGGACAAATCTATAATTGTAACAAACAACCCAAGTATTACACATACATTTTACTTTGTGCACAATATAGTTGAAAAGGTATTTATGAAGCATATCAATTTAGAAACTTTGCTTTAGTCTAATTCTCAGCTCTTTTAATAGGGGATGGTGGCAGTATACAGGAGAACTGAAATAAGAATGACCTTCACCTTCAGGTGTGCAGAGGAATGAATGGGCAAAGCTGGGGGTGATGGAAACAGTTAATGCCCTCCACACACTGACATGTCACAAATATAACTTACCTACTAATAAAAATCATTTAGAATCATAAGCTCCCCTTTTAAAATACATCTGGCCCTAAAGAACTATTTTCTTAGATTGAACACTTCTCTCTTTAGGGTAAAATTTTTAAATCACATAATCCACTTGAAATGAGACAAAATAATTAGTATTCCAATAAATGCAATAAGCATGTGCTAATTATGAAGTTCTGGGATCCAAAGAGGAACAAGGCAAATACCTTGTCCTTATGAGAGACATGATTTTCCTGTCCCATCTGTAGTATCTGTAGCACTATTTACTTTGGGTTTTTCTTTGAATCGATTTTAAATCAAGTCAAGTTTTTAAAAACTTAGTTTAATTCTAGCCAATAATGCCTTTCAAGTCATGGGTTTCGAGTGCATCTTTTATTTTTTCTATCATATATTAACATTAACTATTTACGTAAAATAGAAAGTTTATGGATGCCTCATCTGGACTTACTCATATACCACAAGTGTTACACAGATAGTGTTTCGGGAAATGTGCTCTTGGAAGTACAAATACTACATGTATGTTTCCTTTATTACATATACCCATTGAAAGAAACACAATAGGTATAGTAACATCATTTAGGGGCACAAAGAAAAACATGAATTATATACATCAAGTGTAAGATGTAAATTCAGACATTTCTAAAGGAAAAAAATGCATTTTAGAATCAGTGAGATGGGGTGATGGAAAAGTTCATGGGCCAGGTATTAGTAATATCCCCAAAGAAGGAATAAATTATTTCAAAAGTTAGCATTTCAATTTTAAGGAAAAGTAGAAAGAAGAAAAAAAAATAAGTTTGAAATGGAAAATATGTAAGGCAGGGAAATCCTAGATGATATCTTACCCTGGGGAATTTAAAAAGATGGGGTGCCTGGGTGACTCAGTTGGTTAAGAGCCAGACTCTTGATCTCAGCTCAGGTCTTCACCTCAGGGTTGTGAGTTCAAGCTCCATGTTGAGCCCTGCACTGGGTGTGAAGCCTACAAACAAACAAACAAAAAGGCAAGAGAGAAGACGGAGAGTACTGGGTATAGGTAAGAATGTTCCAGAATGTTGGGAAGTTGAAAGGAAGTTTTATACTGGACCTTGTAAGCTTGGATCCAAGAGCCAGTGATGAAATCATCCACTGTGTCACTACTGATATTAGCCCTTTAGAATTGCTTAAGTTTGTCCATAATTTACGCAACTGGGCATTTGCGGGGCTCCAGCTACATTTTTAGCAAAGGGAAAAAAAGAAATTCTTGCTTTCAAAATTGATTTTTGCTTTTAATTATGGCTGATTTCTTTCTTCCTCCCCCCCATCCGCCCCCCAAGGTTAAAGTATTTATGTCAATGGTATCAAAGGTAGGACAGTTAGGTCTAAATACGGTCTCAGATTAGAAAACGTCTGAGGAAAAATAGTCTAGGTATCACCCACTATCGTTAAGATTCTATAGCTGAGTCAAACCCTTGTCTAAATTACCATATCACACATAGAAAGTCTTTGTTGTTGTTTTTTGTTGTTTTGTTCTGTTTGTTTTTGAATTTTAAGATTTTCCACTTAAAAAGTAATTTGGATGGTGAAAAAAAGAAATATTCACAGTATTTCCCCTAGCTGAAAATACTGGTAATCTGTCTGTAAGCTAGCAAACATTGGAAAAATCAACCAGCTTTAAATGTATTTTTTGGTAGAAATCAAATACATCTAAATCAATCAGAAGTTGAAAGATTATAGCTATGGAGTCTTATCATAGTCTTAAAATTGAGTCAAGCCATCATTATTATAAGCTCCAAAGTCCAATAAATTTAGGTAAAGTTCTAATTAATTTTACAGAATGGCAATTTGGAATCATCCTTACTTCCATTTAGAAAAATATTAGCAATTGTTTTGAAAGGAAAATGCGATATGCTGAAATTCAATAATCATATGGGTTATGATACTGAAATATATACCATTCTGACGTTCAAGGACTGTATGGCCTGCTTTTCATTCATGTTACTCTAAGAAAGTGTTAATTACATGGTTTGTGAAGACATTTAAAAAGATGTGCTCATTTGACACTTGCCATAGGTGGCATCAGGAAAGTGTTGTTTGTTAATCTGGGCTACCTTTCCATGCTATGATGCATATTCTTCCAGCTGAGGTAAGACTTGACATGGTTGCAAAAAGTCATAAAAGAGATAGAATTGGAATCACAAAACATAAATATGAAATACCAAGTGAATTGTAATAATTTGAAACTTTCTCTTATAAAAAATAATTTAAAATAATCTTAACAAAGTCAATATAATGAACTATAGGAAGCAAATCATTTAAGAGAAGTTTAATAACTTCTAATCAATTTTTTTCTCTACCTCATAAAGATAAATCTAAGGCTGGAGTCCTTGGGTTATGAAAGAGATCATTAAAAGAACATTTGGATTTCAACTACCTCAGGATTAAACATAAAATATCAAGTAAATAGGGGCACCTGGGTGGCTCAGTTGTTAAGTGCTGGACTTTGGCTCAGGTCATGATCTCACAGTTCTTGAGTTCAAGCCCCGCATCGGGATAGCTGCTGTCAGTGTGGAGCCTGCTTTGAATCTGCTGTCTGCCTCTCTCTCTGGCAAAAATGTCCTTTCATTATTCTTTGGTCAACTTGGCCTGCATCTTTATCATGCAACAGAAGTAAGTCATCTTGGCCTCAGATTTAGGAAAATAACATTGATTTTGTACATTTCACAGTCACAAGAAGACTCCCCTTCTCCCTGATACGTCCCTGTTCACTAATGCATTTTTTTGGTTTGTTTGTAATCTGTTTTCCTCTTCCTCACTTGTGGCATGGAATAATGCATTATATTTCTAACATGTGTTTACAATATTGTGACTGATTTTCACTCATATGCAAAAGGCAATATAAATGGAGATAAATAGAGCTGGGAAGCAGTAAGATTTGAAAGCATATAGTCACAAGAATTTGTATGCAAGTCTGTTTCATTTATCCCCATCAATTTTCAGTGCAAATAAGAACGTGCAACCCAGTTAACTATACCATGAATATTCATGCTGAATTATCTGTATTTAGAATCTTGAGAACCATGAGCATATTTTCACATAATGTTGCATTACATATGTTTGTCTATATAATTTTGTTGCTCTTTGAATGCAAATAAAATAAATAAATGACTATATTACCAGACTGGCAAGATGGGAAGAATAATGGGGCTTTACAGAAGCTCTATAGTTGTCAAACCTGGATGATGATCAGAATCACGCTCAAAGCCATTAAAAATGAGAACTCCCACTTGTACCCAGTGGGGAATAACTACAGGACAGTGATTTTTCTGCCACTGCCATCTCTGCCCAACATGCATAAAAGAGCCCCCAGATCCTGAGAAAGTATACAAGGCTCTCTTTTTCCTATCAGCAAAACTGCTTTCAGGTCACCAGAATCTCATCATCCTTGTTGAATTTACCTTGACTGGTAAGTCACAGTGTCAGAATAGGATTGTCCCAACAGGTTGTACACACTAAGCAGGTGAAGAGCACGCATGCAGTCATGAAGAACTCCTGTCTGATAGACACATGGTGCTGATGTCTGAGCAACTCTATATATTTTATATTGGGAGAAAAGGCCTAACTTTGTTTAATATGCACTATACACATTTTCACTCCATCTAATAAGATCCTCTAATTAGCCTCATTAACATGTTAAATGTTTCAAGTTCCTGAGAAAAATAACAGTCCAGGGATATTTGACAGAAAAGAATATAGATTAAGTATGAGGATGCTTGGAAATCAGGGATATGGAAATCATAATATGATTCAACTGAATAGAAGGAAGCATTGTGATAAGTGAAAAGAATCAGAGGCAAAAGGTGTCATTCTTCATTTATGTAACAGCTAGAAAAAGTAAAATACTGTGACTAAAATCAGATCAGTAGTTTCCAGGGACTGTGGTAGAAGCAGAGGATTGACAACCAAGGACCATGAGAGGAGTTTTTGGGGGGTGAGGGAAATATTCTGTGTCTTGACTGTTGTTGTGGTTAGATGATTATACATATTTGTCAAAACTAACTGGAAGGCACACCAAAAGTGGTGAATATTGGTAAATTTTTAATGTATGTAAAATCTATCTCAGTAAACCTGACTTGAAAAACAAAACGAGTGACTCAGAGAGGAAAAAAAAAAGTGAATCATTATGGAACAAAGTTCATAACAGACACGATTTTAAATTTGTCTACTGTTACCCAATGCATTCAAAAAGGTGACCAGCAAGAATAGAAAGCTATCGTGGGAATTGGAGGTGATTCCAGTGTGCATTAGAGTTTAATAGCTAGTCTAGTTCTGAATAGAAATTTCCTCTGAAGACTGTGGTGAGAATATAGTGTTGTTAGATTGCATTCTAGAACAACTCATGGATACCTATGGAACACAATGGCCCCTATTCCTGAGGTTCACCCAGTCAGAGCTTCTGTGTCACTGACCTCCTGGCTATTCTATATTAAAATAAAATATAGGGGAGTAGTAACAAAAACAGAGAATCTTGACTAAACATTTTTGGTGTGTTACGTATCTGTCATTTAAATTAGAGTTGAGCATTTCTAAATCTAGATTTTTCTTACCTATAAAATTAAGGCACTAAAACCCACCTTGCAGAGTTGTCGAATAAATGGAATAATGCATGTTGAAGCATTTTGTTAGTGGTAACCTGAAAACTGCCCTTACGGAGTCATGGAATCATCCCACTATGTTCCACGTTAGTAATAGCCAGATCATTGTGCCAGTTTTTAATACTGTTAAGGTGATGAAGAGAATCTGGTGAATAATACAAATGAGTCAAGAGATGGAGAAGAGGCTCTATGAAGAAAGGGTAAAGTGGTGGGAGAGAGTTAACCTGAAAGAAAAAAAGTAACTGGAATCAGTTCCATCCCTGTTTTCATATGGAGAACGGAGGTCACTGTCAGTCATCACCAGAGTCCTAAACTACACAGCGTAGGCACACATTTACAAGTTATAGAAAACACATTAGAGTTCAAGCAAGTATCAAATCTTCTTGAAGCAAATGACAACGGTACACCAGAATAGCCTTGAAGAGGAAGCTTTGCTTTTTTGAAAGTTAGAGAAACCATCAGTAAAATGATTTAGAATCCACATACACTGTGACTGGGTATGCCAGATCACTTGGTGAGGCAGCGTCTCCCTGTCTGCATTGACAGTGAGCACAAATATTATGTTTATTTACTAACGGTAATTACGCAGGGCTGTCTGAGAGCTCAAGGTTGGCCCCATTTTCAAGGTTATGTCTCTGGTCTGGTCTGTGCACTATTTCAATCAGAATCATTCAACTATCTTGTTAAAAATTACAGATATCTGGAAACTGCCATGCCAGCAATTTTTAAGTTCTTTGAGAGTTGGATACAAAATCTAAATTTAATAAGTACCAAAGTGGTTCTGATGCACAGCAAAGACTGAAACTGCTATTTTGGACAAATAACCTAAAAATCTGAGTCCCTGCTCTACTTCTATAAAATTCTATGTGTTAAACTTGGGTCATATTTTCCAGATGTTCCCAGAGTTCCCCAGCTCCTACCTGATTTAGTTAGCCTCTATAATATTTCAATTGGTAATTAATATTTTCAACCATCTTTATAAGCAATTATTAACTTCTGCTGATTTGTCATTTGGAGTTTTAATTGCCCAGTTACAAGGGAGCAACTGTACAATCTCTTCCCCTCATCCCACCAGCTGACACACATCCTCTTTTCTACACATATCACAGCTGATTGGTCTTTCTAAAGGCAGTGGGGAGAAAGGCATTGGTAAAAATAAATATTTAAAAACTGCATGAAAAAATTAGTAAAATACCACCCAAAAAGTGAACCCTAATATAAAATTAGTGTATCAGTACACTAACAAGATAATGGGAAGAAGAGAAACCAGGTAGAGAGAAGAGATACAGGTATCCCCTGCTGTTTCTAAACTTTGCATTATGCCAATTTGCTTTTAGGAAAGACCTATGTTAGTGCCTGTTTCCACTAACTGAAAGAAATCTGGAGAGGATTTTAGCTTTTATTTTAAAAAAGTGAAAAATGAAAATAGTATTTCCTGTTCATTTTGCAGTGAGCTTATAGAGACACCATACACCCTGAGTGGTGAGTGTGGCTCTTTCCCTGGGAACAACATTCAGAATCTCAGCATCCAGCCACTATAGGTTTGAACTGTGTCTGTGAGCATCTGTGCTTTATCTCGATTTAGTTTGTCCATCCATTAGCAAGATGTATGCTAAGATATCAGAAAAGCCTAAAAGAGGTTATGTTCTAGACCTGGAAATGCTCAATTTCCCCCCCTATACATTAAAGGTAATTGCTTCTTTGCTTTAAACTACTTTGGCTTACAAATGTCATAGGAACACTCCACTTTCAGATAGCGGGAGAAATCTGGATATGGTAACTCTATAGTTTGCCCTGTGTCCGCCTTCCCTCTCATATAGATCCAAGAAGAGTTGTTGATTTTTCAGTCCAGGTTTTTCCTTGTTGTTAGGAAAAGTGGCAGCTTCTAAGCTCCTTACATATGGAGCTGGAAACCAGAAGTCTGAGTTTTATATTTTTGTTAATGTAATTTTAAGACTGATTTGCAAAAATAATTGAAATAAAAAACTAGCAGCCCTATGAGTTTGTGACAAAAATTATGACTCTTACTTTTAGATTTAAATATACTATCTTCTTTAAAATTTTTCTCTGCAGTAAGACACGATTTTTCTGTGATATCAGAAAGCCAAGAATTAAAAAAATAAAATTTGGTTGAAATAAATATCTCAGGCTTGAATGAATTTATATTCCTAGAAGAGGAAAAGCATTAAGCCAAAAGGAATGAGACCATCCTCTTCTCTAAAACTTATGAGAAAATAAGGTTTGCTGAGTTTTACTTCTGATTTAATATATTTATGAAAAGGAGACCCATAAAAATGGTGATTGATAGAAAGTATTCTGGAAAGCTGAGCTCTGGTGAGAGATCTGTTGTTGTTATTACATTCTTCCTGTTTTATTGGTGCCTTGAGATCCATTCTATAACATTTAGTCTGACTTTTGCAGAAAGTCTCTCCCTCCACTCTGCATTATATATGTTTTTTGTTTCTCTTTTTATATTCTATCATTACACCCACACATAGTGTCTGCTTCTGTTCTAGTCTCCTCCAAATCCCTGCTCTCATGGAGCTTATTTTCTGATGAGAAAAGACTGACATATAATAAAATCAAAATGGTGAGGGAATCTAGACCACATGTTATAATCAAACAGTGGTAAGTGCAATGGGATAGAAGCCAAGGAAAAGGGATATGTAGTGTGTGTGAGTGAGTATTCCATTTTGAAAAGAGATGAGTAATGCCTCATTTAAATGTGACATTTCAGAAAAACCTGAAGTGTATGAGGGAGTGAGCCCTGCAGATCTATATGCGGGGAGAGTGGTCTAGACTAGGGGAAGATAGAGTGCAAAGATCTTAAGGCTATGGTATGATGTTCCAGGAAGAGCTGGAATGGAGCCGGCGAAGGGCAGAATGGTAGGACATGAATAAGACAGTTAGTAGAGAGGATTTATTGAGGGGCGAAGTCTGCAATAGAGGTTACCAACAGGTAAGGATTATGGCCAAAACTGAAAGCATTGGACATAAAGAAGAAAGAAAATACATGCTACTTGATACATACTTTTAGATACCAGAAATACTTGTGGGCACATCTTCTTTTCCTGCTAGATCTTATGTTGCTTGAATATAGGTACTTACTTCTGTACATGTTTAATTCCTGTAACCATTAGTATACTTGCTTATATACAGTAAGCACTCCATGAAAATTCTTTTGAATAAATGAATGCCTGATTAGATGGACTGAGTGAATGAAATGTAAATAAATAAAAACACAAAGAGACCATCGTGAGCAGAGTGGGAGTCTGCTGGCTTGCTTGGTTGAGAATTCCAAGATCAGAGTTGGCCTCTGACATTATGAGAGTACCGGGGCCTCTCTTCCTATCAGTTGTGTTGTCTTCCCTATGTTAGCATGATTTGAGTCTTAATGTAGTAAATGGTCACTGTGAACCGCTCGAGCCTATATAGTTTTAGATTCAATACTACAGAAGAAATGAGAGAGAGAGAGAGAGAGAGAAGAAATTGATTCTCCCTTCCATCAATTAAGAGGATCTTGGAGGGGGGGAAGGGGAGTACCTGGGTGGCTCAGTTGGTTAAGCATCCGGCTTTAGCTGAGATCATGATCTCTCAGGTTTGTGAGTCCCAGCTCCACTTTGGGCTCTGTGCTGACAACTCAGAGCTTGGAACCTGCTTCAGACTCTGTCTTTCCCTCTTTCTCTGCCCCTCTCCTTCTCACGCCATCTCTTTCTGTCTCTCAAAAATAAATAAACATTGAGAATTAAAAAAAAAAAAAGGATCTTGGGCATGATTCATATTGACCCAAACTGGGTAAACTAATCATGATAGCCAGGGAGAAGGGATATGCTGATTGGCTAGTTGGTCAGTTAGGACCCACTTCTAGAGCTAGTTCCCCAAGAAACTTCCATTCATATTTTATGACAGGAAAGAATAGATCCAAAGCAATAAAAGCAGGTGTTTACTAAAAAGTAGAATTATCTTAAACCTGTAGATCTCAATTTTATCTCAATTTTAGATCTCGATTTTGTCTCCCATGCAGGACCAGATACTGTAAAATCACAGAGGCCATGCTGGCCTTCCAAAGTAGTTTTAGCATGAATTCTACTTGTATGCCAGGATAGTCTGGTGGTTAATACAAAGTGATAATTATCTTTAATGACATAATAATATGCATAAAGAAAATAGTTTAAAATAATACATGGAATTATTTTTCCCAATGTCAGAAGCAAGTACATAATATATTAAAGAATGGAGCTAAGATTTGACTATAGCTCTAACTCCACTGCATTCATCTGCCCCTTTTATATGATCTGTTTTCTTGGACTTCTGAGTAATGTTTAATTAAAATCTTAATTTATTATTTATACCTTAGAGGATAGATCATGCCCTGTGTTTTAGCTTCCCATTGTTGCACTAAAAAATTACCCCAAAACTTAGTGCTTTAAATAACAAACATCTGTTATCTCACAGTACATGTCTGTCTGAGTTTCGCTTTGCTGGGTACTCCTGGCTAAGTTCAGGCTTTCTTATGGTTCAAGCTATCTCATTAGGCTGCAGTCAAGATATTTGCTGGAGCTGTGATCATTGGTCATCTAAAGACCAGTTGTGGGAGAATTTGCACCCAAACTGACTTACAGGGCCGTTGGCTGACCTCAGATCCCAAAGTGACCATAGACATCAGTTCCTTGCCACCTGCCTTTCAATAGGGCAGCTCACACCACGGTAGCTGGTTCCCCTTACTGTCAAGTCTCTAAGAGAAAGTGAGTAAGAGATGGTACCCAGAATGGAAGGCAGAATCCCTTTTTAACTTTATCTTGGAAGTGTTTTCCTATGACTTTCACACTATTCTACTTGTGAGGAGAATGTCATGAGGTTCAACCTACATCCAAGAGAAAGGTATTATACGAAGACATGAACACCAGGAGGCAGGAATCCTTGGTGGCTATCTTAAGGCTTCCTACCGCCATCTGGGCACAAAATCTGTTTACAGATTCATGAATAGAAGGAGGTCCTCAATAGATAAGTGTTCACTGACAAGTTCTTCTTTAAAATTAGTGATCTCTCCATAGAGAAAGGTTTTATAAGAATTTAATTTTTCCAACAATTTGATTCTAGAAAAAGGCATACTTCAAAAGAGTTTTTGGATTATTTAGTATATTAGGGGACCTGACATATTTTGACATGTCTCCAGGGAGTAAAATATAATCTGGATGCAAGATAAATGAAATTAGGTGATACTTCATTTTAAAAAGATTATGCTAATAGGATTTTGTTCTTTGTAGCTGAATACTCTGATTTGAAATGCTCTAGTGTATTTGTTCTTCTCTTAGGTTTATTTTATCTTAAATTTTCTAACTTTTGTAAAGCTTATCCAAATATCATTGGTGTTTACTTTGAGATTCTCTAGAATTCCTGGAAAATACACTCTCCAATTTTTTACTTTACATTAGAAGTATAATCTGTAGAGAAAAATGGCCTAGTGTTTACAAAATTAGAATGAGCATATGAGTGTATTTTCAAATAATAAATTTCTCGGTTTGCTAGATAATGAAAAAGGTTGCAAGACAAGAATGTTTCTATATTTTTCTGATTTATTTCCCTGCTCCAATACTCAGCATGATTGAGAAGAAAGAACACGAGCTTTGGAGCAAGAAGTCGATAAATCCTGATTTTAAGTGTGATATTGGGCAATAACTCTGAGTCCCTATATGTATATCAGAAATAAACACAGCTCACGTAGTTGTAAAGTCTGAATGAGATAAGACATATAAAATGCTTTGTAAATTGCAGAATAATATAGAAATAGAATATATTACCACTAGGCAACCAAAAGACATGAAAACACAGATGGAAAATGCTCTCTAATGTTTTGATACTCCCTTTAATAAAGTAGGATTTCTGGATTGTAATACCCATTTTTGTCATTTATTAAATTCTTCCCTGTATCAACTTCTGTGATAAACATAGGAAATATAAAGATGAAAAACACACAAATGTTCCCTTCACGGCACTGAAAGTTTACAGATGATAATTGTAGTACAACCAGACATCTACTAAAATTGGGGACAGTTTCAACAGCCTAATACCAGATTGATTCATTAAGTATTTAGTTAATAATAGTACCTAAATCTTGTCATTGGCAAATATAATCTCTTCCCAAATCAATTCTGAGGCTAATGACTAGAAAAAGAATATCCTTAAATTGCATCATTCTGTAGATTTCATTGCAGGATGTAATAAATGTTTTCAGGTACAGCAGTAATTTTATTTGAAACACTTTGGGATTTCTTCATAGACATGTGAATTTATGGTAATAAACATGGGTACTGACGATATTGAAATCTTAAGACTCGATATTAACTTAAAGTTTATTTCTTTTCGACTGTGCTAATGGAAGGCAATATTTCCTGACTCATTAAAAATTTAATCTAACTTTTGTTGTTGTTTGAGTGGATGCTTACTCAAGGAGAGAATACTAATTTAACCATTTACTCAATGAATAACAATGTATCCATTATAAAATTTGATCTTCTTGTTGACTTGTATGAATCCACTTTGGACAACAACCTATGAAATCCAAGTGGTTTACATAAACTAACATCTATTTCTTTCTCATGTTGTTGAGGCCTGTAGTTTGTGGGCCTGCTGTAGGTCTATGGGTTGACTGGAGGTCTGCTCCACTTGAAATTTTTGTTTGTAATCTAAGCTGAAGGAACAGCTCCTCTCTGGGATATTCTATTCTTGTGGCAGAAGGCAAAGCAAAAGACAAACTGAACCAATCCATTTACATTACAGCTTTTGTTCATTCATGGCATGCTGTCATATCCACTCAAAAGCTACTGACCAAAAAGTAAGTCACACAGACAAGGTTGATACCATTGGGGTGGAAAAGGAAGGATATATTTGCACAAAAATAAAATCTACAGCAAAACTCTATAGGAGATAGAGTCAAAATCATGTTCTTATTTAACGATATGCAATTGAAATGTATCACTTAACTGTCAGTATGGCTTAGTGGTGAAATGATGTGAGTCAAACAGATCTGAAGCTGTCTCTGCTGCTGCTTACTAGCTGTGTGGTCTTTGGCACTGGCTTCTTCACCTGTAAAAGGGAAACAATAATCCATATTTCAGGATAATTATCAATATGTAATAAGATAAAATATGTGGAGAACCCAGAACAGTGAATATAGCAGTCACCCTGAAAATGCCTCCTTTAACTTTAATTGAGATAAACTTCCTAAGCCACTTGGAGAGTAAGTGGGAAGAGCTATAATGAAATAGAACTGATGTTTCAGTTTCGTGTTCTGTCAGAATGCTTGTCTCCATGCTAAATGGCCCTTCTCAGATAATAGTTCATTGTTAAGTCTGAATCTGATCATTACTACATGGGGATTTCAAAAGCATTATGCAAAAAGAGTTCTAAGGAAGCATAAGAAATTTGTATTGGAGTACATCCACATACTTATTTCATAAAGCATGCATAAACAAGAATGTTATGTTCCAGTTTTGTTCTGTTTTGTCTTTTAAAGTAATTAGAGGGACGCCTTGGTGGCTCGGTCGGTTAAGCGTCAACCTTTGATTTCATCTCAGGTCATGATCTCACAGTTCGTGAGTTCGAACCCTGTATTGGCTATGTGTTGATGGCTTGGAGCCTGCTTAGGATTCTCTCTCTCTCTCCTCTCTCTCTCTCTCTCTCTCTCTCGCTCTCTCTCTCTCTCTCTGCCATTCCTCTACTCATGGTCTCTCTCTCTTTCTCAAAATAAATAAACATTTATAAAAAAAATGCAAGTACTTATATGCCCCACAACATCATGAATCACTTGATAAATTGCTATATTATTTTTCTTTTAAGTAAATTGGTTTTAAAATAAATAAATCAATTGACAGCTTTTCTTCTCTTTCACTAACTGGTAGGTATTTATTACTATTCTAACATGAAACTCGCTTTAGCACAGTAGTTATTTTCCTTTTGAATTTGAACATTGAATAAATTTGTCTTTTACTTTGACTTCATTAAATAAATGTAATTTTATTGAAAAAAGGGTGTTTTTAAATAACTTAGCCATGTTTCTCATGAAAAATAATTTTACAATATTAATTATACAAATAAGTTACCTGGGGTCAAATTATTAATTTTTTTATGTAACAGTGGATAAATATTCTGATTTTCAGGCAGATCCAATGGGAAAAATCCTAGACAAAGGTATAATTAAAACAGAACCCAATAAAATGTTAGAAAAAACTAGTATGAATAATGTTTACTAAAATTAAAGAGATCTATCAGGTTATAAAATCATTTTGGAAAGAGATACTTTCTGATTTAGGATGAATGTCTGATTCTAAAGGAATCAGGTAAATAACGAAATGCAGAACCTTTTATTTTTCAGTTAAATGGAGCTAACTCACAAGGCTGCTGCTAGTCAACATGGCACCATTGCATGAACTAGATAGAAATGTCCCTTCCTGCAGTGCCACTGTAAGGCACACAGTTTGGTGAGCAGAACAGTCACTATATTTTTAACTCAATCTCCCCCTTGGGCACATTCTGTGGTACGGGATACAAACTGTACACATTTATGGGGTTCCCCAAATGCTCAAAAGCATATTATTGATGAGGCAAATAATCATAATCTAGTCTTAGGCAAATCTTGACAATTTCCAAAGTCATTCCAAATTATAATTGCACAGTTTAAACTTAAAGTCATCAGAGATGATGATTATTAGACATGATATTATGTGGCCAGTAAATAAACACAAAGAGTGGAAGTAGTTTTGTTTTGTTTTGTTTTGGTTTTTATTACAAAACTTGGCCAGAAGAACCCTATTTAGAACTCACTCATAAATTGTTTAAGTTCAATGGGTTTAACTTACATATTCAGGGAAGTAATAATAGATGATAGTTTATATTTATTAAGCACTTATTTTAGCCGAATACTGTTTGAGGTGTTTTACGTGAATTAAAATTTTTTCCTCAGAATAAGGTAGGTATTTCTACTGATGCAGTTTCTAGATGTGCAGAGTAGGGAAACGAGGCACCTGACTTACCCAAAGGAACATGCTTAATAAAAGACAGAAGAATTCTATAGACATTTAAAGGACAATTTGAGAAGTTGACCTTGATTTATCTTCATGTGACTAGAAAGCTAGTTTAAGGGATGTAGCCCTTAGTTATATTAAAGTGACCACAAATGCAATTGCTTATTATTAGTCCATCATCCACTCATTCATTCATTTATTTAAAATATGCTTATTGAGGGGCACCTGGGTTGCTCAGTCAGTTAAGTGTCAGACTCTTGATTTCTGATCAGGTCATGATTTCAGTTTCTGGTGAGGAGACTACTTGGGATTCTCTCCCCACCCTCCTGCCCCCACTCATGTGTGGGCGCTCTCTCTCTCTCTCTCTCTCTCTCAAAATAAATAAATAAACTTAAAAAAAAAACAGTTCCTGCGGCATCTAGGTGGCTTAGTTGGTTAAGCTCAGTTGACTTCAGCTCAGGTCATGATACCCCAGCCCATGGTTTCAAGCCCGCGTTGGGCTCTGTGCTGACAGCTCAGAGCTTGGAGCCTGCTTCAGAGTCTGTCTCCCTCTCTCTGCCCCTTTCTGCTTATGCTCTCTCTCTCTCTGTCTCTCAGAAATAAACATTAAAAAATTTTTAATAATAAAAACTAAAAATAAAATAAAATATACAGATTGAACACCTTCTATGTGTCAGTCACTGTTGTAGACATTGAGGACATTCTGTCAACTATGAATCCCTAAACCTCATGTAGCTTAGTCGGAAAGGAGTGTCTTTACATTATTTTCTTCTTCTTCTTCTTCTTCTTCTTCTTCTTCTTCTTCTTCTTCTTCTTCTTCATCTTTTTGGTGCATTTGATGTTCCCTATGTAGTTATTTATATGGCTGGAAAGCATATTTCTTTAGATCATTTAACTTTCTATAAAAGACTGCCTGGTTAGAAAATATGAAACGAATGTTATTTTCATACTGATGCACTTGGCTTTTACCTTTTTATCCACTCATCTCACATTATGTCTGATCCTGTGGAGTCTTTCAAACCTTGACTTGGAAGTTCACTTTGTATGCTACTGTGACTGGTAAAAATCACCACCCTGTAACACTAAGCAAAATGGATATTGACATAAAAGGGAAATGTTTTAAAGTAACAATTTAAATTCCTGTGGTACCATGCAGTTTCCCATAGTTTTACCTTCTGAACAAATGCATAGGTTGGCTAGACAAAATAGCAGGTGGTTTTTTGGTGGACAGAATCCTGACAGCTTCAAATGCTGAGAACATGAATGCAAAATGGAAAGTGAACAACAATAGTAAAAGATATTTATTCAACGTCGGAAACAGTATTCTTGTTACAACAACTCATGAATTTTATTTCATGAGTGAAGAAGATAGCCATTAACAACTACACTGACAGGTATTAAAATTTACTAAAAGTGTTGTTTCTATTACCTCCAGTCAACCAGTCCTTAGTAAAATTGCAGAAGATAGAACATTAGAAGCAATGACAAAAAGGATGAAGTCTCATCAATATGATTGTACTGAGAAGTCAGAGAAGAAAAAAGAAATCATCAAAATCATGACTATCAAAGACAGCTTGGAATCATTAAGTTTAGGAGAAAACAACCTTCCACAGCTCAGTAACTCCTGAGGGCATTATCATCCAACATTATAAGATGAAAAGTTCAAATGACCTAGTATTGTGTACTCTGTCTGAATATTCAAGAAAGTGAGTAATATAGACTTATAATATCAACACAGATATAATCAATGTTCTGTGACATTAATCTAATATAGATCATAAAATGAAAGACTTTTTAAAAATGAAGGACAGATCTGGGAGTTTTATATGGCTATCTCATGCCCTGATAATAATTTAACACACATTTCTAAATATATGACTTTCTGCCAAGACTAACAATACCATTGGACAGCAGCTGCATTCATGTTCATTTGAGTTCATCATACTTCGATAAATTGGTAACATAATTCCTGGACAGAGAAGAGAAAACTATATCATTTAGGCTGCAGACTAGAATATGGTCAATCAAACAACTGGACAATACTGAGTATCTTATAGATCTGTTTGATTTGCTAAGTGGATAACCAAAATTTATAAGATGAGACCACTGCAGGTCATTAAACCAGTCAAAGCCCAGTATTAAATATTAATGTTCAGAAAGAAGACTATCTTATGAGATAATTAGATAGGATTCTTGATTACAAGAATATTGGTTTATATTAGTCCAGTTAACATCTACTAAATGTAAATGTGATTTAGAGATGTCTGCAATATAGACAAATGTCAAACCATTCTTTATTTTATCCCATAATATATTTTCTCAGGGGAAAGAACATATAACACTAGTAGTGAATTTAACAATTTTTACACTCAGAATTTCCTTACCCATCAATAAACAAATGGATAGAAACTTTGAACACTAAAATTATTAGTATCGAATTTCTAATCATTTATTTTACAATGGCTTGTTACTCTGAAATATCTGGTTGGGATTTTTAACACTTGATATAGCTAGTTATAATCACACACACACACACACACACACACACACATTCTCTCTCTCTCTCTCCCTCCGTCACTAGCACAGTACATGTCTAACCTTGCCATTTTATTCATGTTATTTTGGAACAATTACTTGGACATTTGAATAAAGACAGAAAATGAGGATTTGATCCCATTGGAGACATTAGCACTGTATATAGCTAAGAAACAATGTAATTCTAATTACCCAAAAGATTCTTAAGCATATAAAATAAATAGCATTACCATTTTTATAATTATCCTATTATTAAAAACACATATGCCTATTTTTTCAAAAAGTATATTTGTAGGTACATCTTCTTTATTTCATGTATTGTCACTTCTAAAAACAAGGATAAAAATTCAAGAATGTTTTAATCATTTGTTATGCTAACCAAAATGTTAAAGATATTTCTATTTTTGGTAAATTTTTCTTGAAGAATTGGCAAAGCTTCCATTTTCTAAAAATATTTTAGGGATTTTGCCAATATATGTAATGATATCTGGAGGCTGTATAAATATAATAACAGTAACTCTATAATAAACAAGGTAGTCTTTGCAACAGTTATATAGGAATAAACATATAAACCATGCTACCTTATTCATAGTTAGCATTTCCTAACAAAAGTTTTTTGATTATAAATAAGTCAGGTTTATACTCTACCTTAACCTTTGCACAAAAACTGGTTCTATTATTAGTTACAGTTAATGAAAAGCCCGCATAATTCCCACATGCTTCCCATACTTCTCTAATTGGGTTGTCCCTTATTTTCTTTAATTAGGTATTGCCTTGAATTTACATCACTAAAGGCAATTCTTTGGATTGAGGCATTGTTTGAAGTCTTCTGTTAAAACCAACAAAAGTCCAGTCAAATTCCAGGAAGTATTTTAGAAACTTACAAGCTAATGTAAAAAATATATATGAAACGCAAAGGAGTTAGAACAGCTAATACGTTAAAAAAAAAAAAGATACGTGACGTTAGAAGATTCATCTGATTTCAAGACTTACTATAAGGCTACAGTAATCAAGACAGTGTGGTTTTGCCATAAGAATAGCCAAATAGATCAATGTAGCAGAAGATAGCGTGTGGAATGCATATGATCATAATAGAATGTTACTCACACTTTATATGACCAATTTAACCTCTTGGAAATCTGTACACAAATAAGTAAACCCTAACTTTTACTTTAAAACACATAAAATGAAACTCAAAATATATGATAGTCTTAAATCTAGGAGATAAAACTATAAAACTCCTAGAAGTAGGGGCCCCTGGGTGGCTCAGTCGGTTAAACCGCCGAGGTCAGCTTAGGTCATGATCTTGCGGTCTGTGAGTTTGAGCCCCACATGGGGCTCTGTGCTGACAGCTCAGAGCCTGGAGCCTACTTCGGATTCTGGGTCTCCCTCTCTCTCCGCCCCTTCCCCACTCATGCTCTGTCTCTCTCACTCTAAAAAATAAATAAACGTTAAAAAAATTAAAAAAAAAACTAGAAGGAAGCAAGAAAAAAGTATTTGTGACCTTGGGCTAGGCAAAGATTTCTTAGAACATAAAAAGCAAAACCATAAGGGAAAAAATAGATAAATGTGATTTCATCAAAATTAAATCTTCTGCTCTTGGAAAATACTGCTAAAAGAATAAAAAGGCAAGCTATATACTACAAAAATCTATTTGCAAAAAAAGGCTGTCTCCTGTAAGTGGTCAAAAAATATGAGTCTGCAAACACAGGGACTTTTAATTTATTTTTCTTTATTATTGAAGTATCATTGACATAAAATGTTATATGAGTTTCAGATGTACAGTATAGTAATTCCCCAATTGTATACACTGTAATGCTCACTGCAGTAAGTGTCATTACTATATGTCACCATACAATGTTATTATAGCACTATGGACTATATTCTCTATGCTGTATTTTTTATCTCCATGACTAATTTATTTTATAGCTGAAAGTTTGTATCTCTTAATCCCTTCACCTACTCCCAACCACCTCTTCTCAGGCAACAACCAGTTTGTTCTTTATATTTGAGAGTTTGTTTGGTTTTCATTATTGTTTGTTTCGTTTGTTTTTTAGATTCCTCACGTAGGTGAAATATCTGACTTATTTCACTTAGTATGATACCCTCTAGTTCCATCCATATTGTCACAAGTGGCAAGATTTAATTCTTTTTTATGACTAATATGCCACTCTATATATGTATGTATGTATACACACACACACACCCCTCATCTTCTTTATTCATCTATTGATGAACACATGGGTTACTTCCATATCTTGGCTATTGTAGATAATACTGCAATGAGCTTAGGGTCTGCATATCTTTTCAAATTAGTGTTTTCATTTTCTTTTAGTAAATACCCAATGTGGAATTATTGTATCATATACTATATCTATTTCCAAATTTTTGAGAAACCTTCATATTGTTTTCCACAGTGGTTGCAACAATTGCCATTCCCACAAACAGGGCAAGAGGATTCCCTTTTCTCCAAGTCCACTACCCCTTGTTATTTCTTGTCTTTTCAATAGTAGCCACTTGGACTAGTGTGGTTTTGATTTGCATCTTCTGGGCGATTAGTGATGCTGAGCACCTTTTCATGTGTCCGTTGGACATTTGTATGTATTCTTTGAAAAACATGTCTATGTAGGTCCTCTGCCCATTTTTAAACTGGATTGTTTATTTTTTTTTTGGTATTTAGTTGTTTAAGTTCTTTATATATTTTGGATATTAACCCTATATCAGATATATATCAGATATATATCAGATACATCATTGGCAGATATCTGTTCTCATTCAGTAGGTTGCCTTTTTGTTCTGTTGATTGTTTGCTTTGCTATGCAAAAGAAAATATAGGAAGTTTTAAAATTTAACTATAAGAAGACAAAAAATACAACTTGAAAATGGGCAGAAATATATCAACAGGCAATTCCTCAGAGAAGATACATGGATTTTAAGTGGCAATAAAAGATGCTCTATGTCACTAGTCATTAGTAAAAATAAAAAATAGACAAAACCACAAATATATGTTCTTATGTGCACACCACAAAGGCTGAAACAAATGAACAAGGAAGCAAACTTTGTGACCATACCAAGTGTTAGTAAGGATGCGGGGCAAGTGGACATTTTTATATTGCTAGAGGAAATACAAAATGATATAGCCAAAATGATAAGGCCAGTTTATATATAAACTCGAGAGCAGTATGGCAGTTTGTTGTGAAGTCACAATATCCTTAAAATGCAGCCCAACTCAGGTATTTATCCAAGAGAAATATATTCACACAAGTACTTGCAGACTAATGTTAACAGCAGATCGTTTTCATAAAAGCCAAATACAAGAAGGAACACCAGATGCCATTAATTGGTGAAACACTAAACAAACAGGGGTACATCCAGACAATGGAATACCACTCACCAAAGATAAGGAGTGAATACTAAGGTATTCAACAAAATTGATGCAGTTTAAAAAAACATTATGCTAAGTGAAAGAAGTCAAACGCAGAAGTTTATATATAACATGATTCCACATATAAGATATCTGAGCAGAGATGAAACTACAGGGATATAGAACAGATTAACGATTGCCAGAGGCTGCAGCGGGAAAAGGGGATGACTGCAAAGCAACTCATGGGAACTTTTCAGGGTCATGGATACTTTATGTTTTGATTTGGGTGTGGTTGAACAATTACATGCAATTGTCAGAAATCATCCAAGTGTATACTTTAAGAGGATGACTTTTACCATATGTATAATACACCTTAACAACTCTGACTAATAGAAAGACAACATAAAAATCTTCCCATTTGATTATATTTCATCCCCAAATACTGTATTATTCTCCATACTACACATTGGGGATTTATTAGATTGGTGTTTCTCAGAGCACTTGAGGGAGATCCCATCTGGAGAACAATGTAGAACACATTTGAAAGGGGAAATGAATGTTCAATATAATAAAATTACTATTAATAGTTAGATCAAAAAACATAGATAAAGACACTATTCTCAAGACACGATAAGAGGTAAAGAAGCCACTAATCCTCAAATAAAGTGGGAAAATGTTCAGTGTCCCATAGATAAACCTAGGGTACTGGGAAACTGGTTGTGTGATAAAACTGCAGGTCAGCCGGTCAAGATTAAACTGGCACTTATAAAAAAATACAGCAGTAAGTAGACACAATATGCAATCATTTTTTTTGTTCGTTTGTTTTTGTTTTAGGTATTTTGTTTGTCTGTTTGTTTTGCTTTTTACCTGCTAGCTATCACCAAGCAGGTATCAAGGGTTAGGAGAGAGGGGATCATACAAAAAACATGACTCGATGTGAAGGATGGGTCAGGAAATAGTTGGAATTTGATGGAGTACCTGGGTGGCTCAGTTGGCTCAGGTTATGATCTCACGATTTGGGGGTTCGAGCCCCGTGTCAGGCAGTGTGCTGACAGCTAGGAGCCTGGAGCCTGCTTCAGATTCTGTGTCTCCCTCTCTCTCTGCTCGTTCTCTGTCTCTCTCTCTCAAAAATAAGTAAACATTAAAAAAAATAAAAAAATAAAAGAAATATTTGGAGTTTGGGAACTCAGTTGACTCAAAGGAAGTTCATGCTTCTGCTTGGAAAAGAGCACAAATACATGGAGGCAAGTGTGGGAAGGGGCACTCACTGACCTCCGTTTACATTTTCATGCTTTCTTATGTTTTCATTATTAAACACACACTAAAATTAAACAGAAAAATTATAGAATACCTACCAATTTAGATGCAGTGTGTGGTGTATCGGTTTGTTACGATTTCAAATCCACTTGCTCTTGGCTTACCTGGGGTTGTTTTGACCTAAGGGTACATTTGTTTACATTGGGGAGACCATCTTAAGATGCCGTTGTCAAAATTGTTGTGCTACTGAGTACTTAGCAACACGAACCTATAAAGGAGTGACTGTGACATAATGGACGTTTAAACTTTAAATACCATGAATTCGTGAAGACTTACCTAAAGGGTTCAATCTGGGAAAAGCTACTCTTTGCTGATCTAAACAGCTCTCTGAAGACCTTGGCACCTCAGCTCTCAGTGTGGCAAGGCTACTCTTTGCCGGCTGTGATGAAAACCTGAGGGAGATCATCTTGCCTACCTACCAACTTGAGTGCCTTCGTTCCACTAGCATCATCAAGGGACTTTCAATCTGATCTGGCAGCTGATGGATGTCAGCTCTCGGTTGGCTAAGCCAACTCTTCTGCCAACCAATTCACAGAAAGGCACACTTCAACTCAATGTGGAGTCCATTGCTTTCATTTCTCCTTTTCCTGGAACAATAGTGTAATTGATCTATCATTGGTTTGGAGTACGTTATATCTTTATTGGCTTATTAAGAGATATTATCCTGTATACTCTTGGCTCGTGAAATACTATTTTTATGAATTACAATTCCAGCCGTCAACCATGTGTTAAATATATTATTGGCAAGGACAATCTCAGTCTCTGAGCATAACTTGCTGCAAACAAAAAACAATGTCTCTATCTCTATCTGTAGTTCTATGGTATCTATCTGTAGAGAAAGTTATATCATGCTATAGTTTTAATATATACTGCTTCATTTCAGGAGTTACTGTTATTCTATAATGCAAAAAGTTTGACTTGTAAAAACAAACAACAAAGAAGAACCTAGGATAACAATTGCAAACTATAAAGGACTCTCTCAAGTTTACAATAGATTATCCGTTCTCCCATTTTATCAAATATTATGTTAAAAATAAAGTTAGTGCTCATATATTTTATTTCAATAATTAGAAATATCTTGTGTGAGATACAGACCCCAAATAAATAATTAGATAATAATTTAGTAAAATTTCATAGTATGAAATTCTGGATAACCTAGAATAAAGTTTGTTTTTCTCTCTCAACAAATCAGCTTTTTCAGTCACCTTGCTAGTTTAGCTGGCATATTTTCAATTGACTAAAATAGGGCTGTTCAATTATTTTGAACAACCATTTCAGTAGCTCAGGACTTAAAGTAAGAACGTTAGCTACTTGCTTCCCATCAACAGCTTTACCTGCAGTGTAGTTAATTTAAAAAATAAATAAATAAAAATAATTGACCACTTAGCGTTTTTTAACTAAAACAGATTATATCAGGGCTGAGTTACTAACTCTTTATACCAAGAGGTTTTATTTCTGTTCTAAAACTGCTAATAAAGAATGGGTTATAAATACAATAACTCCCATGAGCTCAGCTTTTTCATTACTAAGATAAATCAATAAGCCCAGAACCAGGATCAGGTCAGTATGCCAAGGTCAGAAATACTAAGGCAAAGCTGTAATAGGGGAGAAAATAGCAAGTAGAAATAAGCTCCAAAGATTTAATAAAAGGAGCAGGTAAAGTGCAGCACAGGAATAAGCCATGTTGGGTTTCAAGCTGCACTTGGACTCCAACCTGACCCTGACTCTAGAGTTAATTCCTGTATTTCCAGCCTGATTGCCTTCTAACTAAACCTCAACATCTCTGATGGTTTTTCTCTGTTCTTGTCTCCTGCCCTCCTTTTTCCTTTCTTCCTCCCTCCCTCCCCTCATTCCTTCCTTCTTTCCTTCTTTTGTTCTTTTCTGTCTCCCTTTCTAAGCCTTACTCACAATTTTTCGATGAACACTAACTGAATGCTATGAACTTTACTAGGCAAGTGTAAGTGTTTATTTTCCGTTGTTTTAATATTGATGATGCATTATTTTATTTAATATTTAAAATGTTGCTTAGTGACAAGGAACTTCTCTTATCCTAAAATATTGTTATTATTTTTCTCATAACAATACATCTAAATATAACATGTACTAGTTTTTACATAGTAATCAATGGTTTTATTTATGTCATTCAATTAATTGCTTGAAAATGTCTATTTCCATAATTTTCAGAATGTTCAGTATTTCACTTTTGAAGCTTTCCTCTTTCCTGAACTATCAAAGAACCTAGTCATTTACTCCATACAAGGGGACTCTGTCTCATATCTGATGCCTGGAACAGAAGTAAACTCACTACTGGAAGCTGTGATTGCTCCCGACAACACCGTTGTTGTCTAAATGGTGGAGGCAGCTCCACACAGATGTCACTGTGTCCCCCACTGAAAGGACAACTAAATGCTCATGAGGACAAACCCCACAGATCCCTGGATCAGACTTATCATCCATACTGCTGGAGGTCCCGTTTCCATTTTTAGTGTTTCACACACCTGCATCCCTGGAGGCTCCTTGGGCTGCCATGTCATCCTCGCTCATTCTACTTGCTTCTTTATGATACATTGAAATGTTTGAAATACAAGAGGGTACATTCTATAAGATGTGGTACTTTTCATTCTTTCCCTCTCCTTCTATTTTGCTTACTTGGACAATACTTCCTAAGATGAGTGTGACCAGGTTATTCCTCCTAGGTCCTGAGGTATTGGTCTCTTGCACTAGAATTTTGGAATCTCATAATAAGGAAGAAAAAAACCAGTATGATAGTATGATAGGGAGATAGAACATTAGAAGATGTATTCTTGGGGCGCCTGGGTGGCGCAGTCGGTTAAGCGTCCGACTTCAGCCAGGTCACGATCTTGCGGTCTGTGATTTCCAGCCCTGTGTCCGGCTCTGGGCTGATGGCTCAGAGCCTGGAGCCTGTTTCCGATTCTGTGTCTCCCTCTCTCTCTGCCCCTCCCCCGTTCATGCTCTGTCTCTCTCTGTCACAAAAATAAATAAAAAACTTTGAAAAAAAAATTAAAAAAAAAAAAAAAAGAAGATGTATTCTTATGGTCCCAAACATTGAAATCATTGCAATACAGAAAAAGCTGCTCAATTTTCTGGAGTAAAAGGCCCTTGATATCCAAGTGAGGAAGAAGGAAATGGGAAGGAAAAATAGTATAGCCATCTTTCAGAAGAACAGGTCTGTTTACTTTCAAGTAACAAGTTTTTTCAGCGGTTCCTCTCAAAATGATTTACATTTTCAACATTGTAGACCTTTTAATTAGTGAAAAGTTCCCTGCAATAAGATTGCTGTCATTCTTAGTTTTAGGTGTTGTTGCAATTATTTGTTGTCAGACATTTCTAAGTGTTCTTAGATAATCCTATAGGGAATTTTGAAGAGACTGAGCTATCATAAATAGGAAGGATGGCTGCTAGCAAATATAGCATCCAAATAATTTTTAATTCTTTGTGAACATTAGCCAATTTTTAAAAAATTAAAAATAAAGCTTGGGAGTCAGATATTATTACCAATTATATATTTAGCACTTTATTAAAATAGGTTAGTAAGAGCACCTAGACATTGTACAGAAGACCCTTGAACAAAAAACAAGTTTGTACTGCATCCGTCCACTTAGACCCAGATTTTTTCATACTGTAAGTGTATGTTCTCTTCCTTATAAGCATCAAAACATAATCTTCATAACATTTTCTTGAACTTGCTTTATTGTGAGAATACAGTATATAATACACATAATATACAAGATATGTGTTAATCGACTTTATGTCACTGGTAAGACTTCCAGTCAACAGTAGGCTATTAAGTTTTGGGGGAGTCAAGAGTTGTACACAGATGTTCGACTGTGCCGGGGATCAGCACCCCCAACTCCCATGTTGTTCAAGTGTCAACAGTATGTGATAGTTACTGTTTCTGGTATGGGCCAAGATATATCTTTGCTACATTTTTTTTCTTTTTTGCATTTGGGGAGTAGTAGATATGGGGAGAGAAATTTTGCAGACTTGCTTAAATTCTATTTCACAGCCTAGGCACATTTGAAATGCTTTTTTGGGTGGGGAGTAACCTGTGGATTTATTTTGCAACAACAGGTGGAAGCAAGAGGATATGTGCATACATTCTTTTGAGCTTATATATATTTATATTAACTACAAGCAGATTTTTTCTTACTCATTAGAAATAAGAGAAAATCTAGAAATGTTTACCATTACTGATAATACCTAGGATATCCTACTATTTTAAACTGCTCAAATATCTCAACAGCATGTTAATGACAAAATAGAAGAAAATGTGGGACATGATAATCCATTTAAATGGTTTTGGCTGGGGTCTTTCTTTCTTTCTTTCTTTCTCTCTTCTTCTCCCTTAGTGCTATAAAAAAACAATAAAAAAAAGAGGAAATTTCTGTATATCACATACTCTCTAGACTCAATACTAATGAGAGTCAAGGTTTTGTGGATCCAGGCTATTAAGGGCTTGATTCAGGTTTTGTGGGTCTTGAAAGTTAATTTTGAGGGCCATCCTTAAGAAAAAGAGTACAAAATTATGAATTTAAAATGAAATATAAAAGTGAAGGTTTATTTAGAATAAGAAATGAAATCACAATAGATTATAAATTTTAAAGAACTGGAAAAATAATAAAATGTGGAAAACATGCTTAATTTATTGCCTAACTCATCTCTATCGTACAGTTTTTCCCTTTGTCTTTTGGTTGTTTACTCTTTGATCACCTTTTTCACCTAAAAATGATTTATGATATCATTATCTGTAGAAATTCATTCCTCTAGCAAGGTTGGACAAAGTGGATTTTTTATTATTGATAATTTAGAACAGTTTCATCTCGATTCTGTTGACTGACCTGTGAAACCTTGCTAACAATAATGTAACTATACATAGATATGATGCAAACCACATAAATATACCTGACTCTAACAAACTTCACTCCCCTTCATCTCTAAAACATTCTCCCCTACCCCAGCTCCTCTCTACCCATCTCCCCACCCACCGCCATCTTCCACACTAGAAGACAATCTATTTAGAAGTCAGAAAGAAAAGAGATGGCTGTCTAACCAATTGCGTTTAAATTCCTTTACTGCTTGTAAATTTTACCAAAACGTATGACTCCCAGGTGAACAAATTGGTAGGGTCTTTCCAGGGATTTGGAAGGGGCCTTCACAAAAGAGGAGTTCTGAAGCTTAAACGTGTTTTGCTTCACAGTATACCTGCCTTTGATGGTATTACTAGGCCTTCCTACATTCCTCAGATACACACTTTAACACACGTATACTCTGGGATTAACTGGTGTGCTACGAAGAAAATATACTCAAAGGTCTTTGTTTAGGAGGGATTTTTGCTTTTATTTTTGTTCTGTCCTATCAAGAAATGGAGTTGGAATTGCTTGAAAGAGGCAGGAGTGAAATGAGTCAATGTTGGTGGCCCTATCGTGAAAGGCCCTGTGGGGAAGGTGTTCTCCAAATTTTAAGAGAATGAGCATTATTGCCAGTTGCACCATCGTGGAGATTGAAGCCTTAGTCAAATGTAGCATCTCTCATATGGTGATGTTTAAATACATTCTAACAAGCCTAGACTTTAGATGCTAGACACTCAAAACTTCAGCAAAAGAACTACAGCCATGGTATACAGGGATTTAAGAGAAGGTCTTGAGTGGGCCATATGGGCAGGCACAAGGAGCAATCAGAGAGGTAGCCATGATAGATTAATGATACAACAAACATAAATGATGGTAAAATGATAAAGATTGACTCTTCCAACTACCTAGCAGCCAGAGGCTATTTCATAATTGATTTGATTAAGAAAATCAAGGAGAGTGACCATTTTTACCTCAAAAGCTATGCAACAGATTTATATTATTATAAATACATCATATTTTCATAATTTCCAACATCATTAAAAATAGATCTGTGCAAGAACTAAGAAACGGTACATCTCTGTCATTCCTCCTGAAAGTTCCCTGAGAATGTCCACCGGAACATCATGAAATGAGTCCAGTATAAGATCTTAGGAGATGTAGAAGGCAAGAACTGGAATTAAGTACTGAAACCAGTTAAACTCGCACACACACACACACACACACACACACACACACATTATAAATGTGCTTATAGGGACATAAATATAAACAAAACAAAAGAAATATATTTCAAATTGTCAGTTAAAATTATTGACAGTGGGAAAACATAGGCGAGGAAGAACACTTGATTTCTCATTCCATAAAAGAGGAGACAAAGTTAATGTTTACTTTTTAATAAAACAAGTATGAAAAAATAAAAGATAAATAAACATTGATCTGTAATCACAAGGAACCTCTTCAATCTGTAACTTGTAAATATCATATTATTAAGAAAATATGTCTAAAACTTGGAAATAGAAGGTATCATTTTATTCTCTAAGGGTCATGCAGTGGTACTTCATATCTCTAAGTGCACGTACCTCTGACTTCCCGTTCACTATTCATCAATGTACTTTACAGCTGTGAAGCAAAGATATTAATTTGTAGAAAACCAATAGCAATGCAAATAATTATCATCCTGCAGAAATAAAATGATTCTTGCCTCATAGCTTTGCAAATAAATTTTATTTGGTAAGATTCAAATGATACCAGCAAAATTAAGATTTAATGTCCTCTATGAAATTAATCGGTTTTGTATCTAAATTAGCAATCTAATTGAAGCATCCTGTCCTCTGCCATAATAAATACTTGTATTTTCTCCTATTCACTTTGGATCTGCCTTATCAAGTTGCTGGCTTCCTCATTAGTGGATTAAATAGATCTTTGACACAGGCTCATTTTCTATTTGCAGGGCAGTCGGCTTTAAATTTTTGGAAATTATACATGTTAGTGCCTCTTGGTACTTTTCTTGGTACTTAGATCCTTGTTAAACTAACTGTCAGAATTTATCACTCTTGGAAGAATACCATCACAAAATTCTCCTGGCTGGCCATGGCTTCCACAATTTTTGTAACAAAATATCTATGAATGGAAAGAGAAAATGGGAAGTTATATAAACAAAAAAAGTTAATGGTTAATATTGTTATTGATATTTTGGCTAAAGGTATTTCAAAAATTAAATGAGGTAAGGGAAAGCATAGAATGATCACTTACTTATTAAAAAAAAATTTACTGGTGTGCCTGGGTGGCTCAGTCAGTTAAGTGTACAATTTTGGCTTAGGTCATGATCTCACAGTTCGTGAGTTCAAGCCCCGCGTCAGACTCTGTGTTGGCAGCTCAGAGCCCGCAGCTTGCTTTGATTCTGTGTCTGCCTCTCTCTCTCTGTCCTTCCCCCACTCATGCTCTGTCTCCCTCTCTCTTTCTCTCAAAAATAAACATTAAAAAATTAAAAAAATATATTACTGAATTAGAGTACATAACCATGAAAGATATGTAACAATATTTCTAAATGTGACTATATTCTCAAAATTAACATATATTAAAATAGACTTTTTCTTTCCATTTGACATGAAGTTCTATGAGTTTTAACACATACATAGTTTCACACAACCACTACCACAATCAGGGAACACGATTGTTCATTACTCCAGGCTCTACATTAGATGCCCAGAACTTATTCCTCTGTAACTGGAAGTTTGTACCCTAAACCAACATCTTCTCATCTGGACACCCCCACATGCCAGCCCCTGGCAACCACCCATCTGCTATTTCTATGAGTTCAGCGTTTTTAGATACCACATATAACCGAAATCATACAGAATTTGTTTTAACATACTGCCCTCAAGTTTCATCCATGTCTTTGCAAGTGGTATATTTGAATGCCCTCTCTCAGGATATTCCTGGAAATTCCCTTTTATTTCTAATGTGCTGGGTTTTGGGTTTTATAATCTGATACTGAATTTTGTCAAATCCTTCCTTGTATAAATTGGTAAGATCATATTTTTTCTTTTAGTCCGTGAATAGGGTGGATTACTTTGAATAATTTTTCACATATTGAACCAATCTTGTACTTCCAAGATAAGTTGTTCTTGATGATGGTGTATTTATTATTCTCTTTATATGTTTTTGGGTTTGATGTACTGGTATTACATTGAGATTATTTGGATCTATGTTCACAAGGAATATGTATCTGTAGTTGTCTTTTCATCTGCTGTGTTTGTAGAGTTTTGGTATCAGGTTAATTCTGATCTCATAAAATGAGTTGCATTCACTCCTATTATTTGGAAGAGATTGTGTAGCTTTGGTGTTATTACATATTTTATAGAATTTTTCAGTGAAACTATTTGGAGCTACAAACCATGTTTTTCAGAAAGTTTTAGATTACAAACTAGATTTAATTACTATATAACTACTCAGCTTATCTCTTTTTCCATGAGTGAATTTTCATACCTTGAGACTTTCAAAGAATTGCCTTATTTCACCTTAGCTGCTCTATTTATGTGTTTAAGTTCTTCACATTTAAAAAAATTTTTTTTTCAAAGTTTATTTATTTTTGGGACAGAGAGAGACAGAGCATGAACGGGGGAGGGGCAGAGAGAGAGGGAGACACAGAATCGGAAACAGGCTCCAGGCTCTGAGCCATCAGCCCAGAGCCCGACGCGGGGCTCGAATTCACGGACTGCGAGATCGTGACCTGGCTGAAGTCGGACGCTTAACCGACTGCGCCACCCAGGTGCCTCAAGTTCTTCACATTTTTTAATAATGAATTGTTTTCATTAATTAGCTGTAAGATCTGTGATGATATCCCTCTTTCATTTCTATTGGTGATTTGTGTCTTTTCTGTTTTTTGTCCATCTACTTTAAAAATTACTAGTTTTTGATATTTGAAAATATAAATATATAAATATATGTTGAAAAGAATATGTAATTTTATGGTAAGTGTATATATTCATCATATATGTATATTTATATAGATAGATACATGTACATATAAATACAGAGAGGTTGATAGATGGATACGATTGGGGTAAAGCATAAATAATTGGTGAATCTGATCCTTGTACTAATTTTATAATTTTTCTTTAAATTTGAAATTATCAAGATAAGTAACAAAATAAGTCAACAAGTAGAAACACTAAACATGGAGAAGCAAGAGGAGGAGATTCAGAATAGTATACAATCACCAGAGCATCTTAGACTTTCTGGAGGAACGGTAAAGGGTGGGATCTTTACCTGTGCTTTGTGAACCGTTATGTACCATGCTAGATGTTCACTAATATTAATTAAAGTCTGCATAGAAAAATTTTAGATGAAAAAATTTAAATTACTGAGTATATTTTGAAAAGAAGGGGGAAAAGACAGAGTGTGTGTTTTGCTTGCGTGAGATTCTGTAAGTCTCTCCTTGCTTTGCCATAATTTCTCTGTGTGCCATCGCCGAGGTCAGTCAGGCTCAGGTCCACCCACATCTACTTTCAGAAATGAAGGAGGGCTATCTAGCCACAGTCTTGATTTCAATTTCACCAGTAACTTTAAAATAATATGTAAAATATTTGGACCTTTCTGCTTGTTTATGAGGTCTGTAAGTGAGAATAGCTTACTGAATTGTGCTCATGCAAACCTAACTGACCCAGGCCACTTTAATTCAGTTGAATGAATCCCTCTTTGCCTTTTTCTCTGTCTCTGTCTCTATTTCTCTGTCTTTCTGTCTCTTACTCTTTCTCATCTGCTGTGTGTTTAGGATATATTATGGCATACATATGGATATACAAATATTCTGCTTTCTTAGGGAATGGATCAGTGACTTCTGTGATGCAAATATTACCTGGGCTGCTAAACCATTTTAGCCCAATTATGTGTTTAATCACAACTCGAAGTATGCCCCCCAAAAGTGACTCATTTTAAGAGTTCAGCTGTGCACTAAAAGAGAGATGGGATGTTGTCTGCCTTTAATGAATGTATTATCAATGCCAATAATTTCTACTAGTGTCAAGATATCCTTCACAACTTTTTTTTTAAATAGCTGATTTGAGCTTTAAATAGCTGAATCTACCAAATTCCAGTAAAATGTGTAATTTTGTTCAGATTCATTCACGTGCTCCCTAGATAATGCAATCCAATGTATTTAAAGAAAAGCCTTTTCCTGAACTCAGAAATGACCTCAGGTATTATTTTATATTGATTATCAACCTATGTATATGGGCATGACTAAAAATTTCAATTCATAATGATTTTGATTACTACATATAGATGCTCAATTTAGACAACATGGAAAGATATACACGGTCACGCACTGAGAATGCAACAGCAGGTTTAATGTTAAAAGCTTATGGCCATAGCCGGAGATTAACTCTTGCATGTGATCAAATTTGCCAGGATATAGAAAGTAGGAAAAGAATTCTAAATAACACATTAAAAAATCTCGTTTGAAGCTTTTTTCCCCCCCAGAATAAATACATATGTGTCTTGTAAAAAAAGAGACTAATTAGTTTTGAGATATTGCTTTAAATATACCAGGCATTCTTTCAGGGGCAGGAAGAGAATGACAGTGAAATTTTATCTTACATGTCATTAAGCAAATAAATGTATTAGGATGGTCAGGATTAAAGGCTTCTTATCATTGAAGCTTAGAAAATTAACCATTTCTATCTATAAATGAATAAACTGGAATATCTTGATAAGTTACACCATATCCCACATGTGAATGCCCTTTATTTACAAAATAAGTAATTCCTTCCAAAAATTCCTTTTTATGTTTAAGAAGAATTGAGACGTGCCCTTTAAAAATACTGTCTGCCTCAAGTCTATCAAGCTTAATGACAGTGACACTTTACATATTGAAAAATAAACAAAATATCTCAGCAGATTTTTCTTCCCCCAATGCTATATAAGCAGTTTTTCTACTTGTTAAAAAATGTTTTGTCCTCCTAAAGTTTACTTGTCAGAAACAATAAAAAACAAAGACGGATTTTATACTTTAAATTATGCTAGCCTTAGGTAAAATATCTTTTAAAGCCTACTGCTTCCTCCTTTTCTGTTATTAAAGGTCACTGGCAATATGAAAATACATTAAAAAGTCACTTTTATAATATTGTAGAAATTGGGGTAAAAGATGCATGAAGCAATAATGTGTGTATGAAGTCGAATTTGTAAATCAAGGGAGATACCTATTTTTGCATGAATATTAACAATAAAGTATATATAAACTGTAAATAAAATAAGTTTATTTAGGCCATCAACAGGGTATTTAATTTTAAGTCCTTTCTCAATAGAAGCTTGGACAGAATTTCAATAAAAATAAATTATCACTCAGAAGTATAATAACACTGGGAAAAAGATTTCATCTGGCAGTATATGGTGAGCTTTATTTATTATCAAACCCAACATTCTTAAAGGCCACTTGGGAGTAATTTATGGGAATGGTAACTAATGAGTTATAAGAAATTGTCTATCAGTAGAAAGTGTGGTACAATTTGTGGGAATATTACATAGTAGTAACATTGAAAATTTAACACATAGAGAAAAAGGCCTGTGTTTTGTGACAATTTAGTTTATTGGATTTATGAGAATATTTTTAGAGGAATACAATAATATATTTACTTTTTATCATTTGTTTAATGTGCAATAATACAATGCTAATTTCTCTTACTATATTTAAAATAAACATATTAAGTGTATTTAAAATAAAACATAAGATATTTTATACTTGAATAGTAACAGTAGTGGTCCTATAAGTACATGCTCTTCTAATCTTTTTTTTTTTTACACACTTTATTGTCTAGAACTTAAAATCTAAGCATGCTCTGAATCATGATCATTTCTGGCTTTGTAAACTTACAATTTGACAATAAACTCCTATGACTCAGCAAACTGACAATAACAGAGGGACGATGTGGCACTCTGAGAGGGACACACCAGAGGGATGATGTGGCACTCTGAGAACTAGTTTACTAGTGAAGGCCTCTGGGAGACTGAGGGCCATTTATCTCGCGGAGGAAATGCTGTAGGCTTACATAGGGTAGCAATAGAGAGAGGCAGTGGTGGAGGAAGTGGAGAAACATTGGATATAAGAGCAATTGTGAGAGAAGGAAGGATGTCTAGGATGATCTTCTGGATATTTGCTGGATATTTCTCTGGCAAAGCCTACATGTACTCAGACTATCTTCAGGTTTCTGAATAATCAAGGAAAGAAGTCAACACACAGTTGAAAGTGCCTACCGACCACCCAGTGGCTTTGACAGCTCAGCCATAATCATTTCATTCTCTGTTCCCAGGTGAGAACTTGGAAGTAAGGTAAGTTTTGAAGTAAGACCAGTACCTATAGATGAAGCCAGTATGGGAGGTTACATTTTGCCTAGAGGTCCAGGTGTTGTTGGCATCAAGCCAGTTAGAGCCTAATACGAAGAGTAAAGCTAAGCGTAACATAACCTGTAATGTTGATAACAACAACAACAACAAAAAAATCCTAGTGAAAAGAAAGAGTGGCTTAACACAGATAAAAGGATCTGTAATGCAAAGCCAGAAGACTGAGTAAATCAAACAGACAAATAGGAGGACAGCTTCAGAATATCCAAGAATTGCAACTGCTCTTAGAAACACCATGACCATGACACTTGGGCTTGTTTAAAGAGCCAGGAAAAATGGAAATCATACCAAAGTTCTCTACCTTTGTCTGGCCTGAAATTTTCATGTGTATAGGAATGTTCTGAAATGGAACATGTGTAGGCTTCGTTCTTTCCCAGCGAGGAAAGCACCAGAACTAACTAGAGTGTCAGTGTGAATCCCAAAGCATCTCTTTGATGTTCTCAGTCCCTTCGTCTATAGTCATGGAAATCGAATGCTGGTTTTTTGAATAGGGTATCTACTGACACAGTATTTGTTCTGATTCTTTTTCTAAGGGACTGACTGAGAGGTGAAAGTTTTGGGAAAATAATAAAGAATAAACCCAAAGACAGAAATAAGGCATGCTGGATGAAGGGTTTCAGTGACTTTTTTTTTCTTTTAATTCAAATTCAGCTTTGATCAAGTAGAGGTAAAAGTTGTGTTGACTATATAAAACACAGAAAAGGAGGTGTATATGGATAAACATCACACTGAATATAGTCTATAAAACTAAGCTGTAAGAATTCTTCTGTTATTCACATATTCTAAGATTTAAGCTAAAACATCCCCTCCAGCCATTGATCTGTGGGTGCCCTGTCGTATATTTAGATGTCAGAAGTTCCTAATGTCACCTCCAAATCAAATGCAGACTGAGAACATTGGCTGTATTTTAAATACCTGGGCTGCTAGAGAAGGCACATTTTTTTTTTAGTAAATATGAACATCATTACAAGAACAAATGAAAGGTTGATAACAGAGTGATTATACCACGTCAGTGAAGGCATTTGCTTACTTAAGAGTGTGGTAGAGCTGTAAGAAGATGGTTCTTAATACAATAAATGCTTGGTTTGTCTCTGGGTATTCAGGTATATGAGTAAATGTAGCAGCATTTCAGTCGACTGGGCTGTCTGCCCCAGAAGTATCACAGATGTTTGTATATTGTCAGCTAAAAAATATCATTATTATCTGGACCAGATAGTGGTCTAGGAACTATGGATATAGCAATGAACTAGTAAAAATCCATTCTATGCAGAAAATTGAAATTCCCAGGTCTGATAAAAGAACATTGGACGTCACTGATGAGGGAGCATGGGGCAAGCTGAGGGCAAAGTATAGGCTAACAGTACCCTCCCCTGAGGTGGGATATGTGTGATGCTCTTTGGATACTCCTGGCTACCCAAGAACAAAGGAAAGGTGGTGAAGTGCTTGCCATGGTGATGTGGGAAACTAAGGCAAATGAAAAACTGAAATCTTCTACTACCTGCGGCCCATTGACAACAGCCCTTGAAACAGGCAGAGTGAGCTCTGCCTCGATAATGACACTTTGCAAGGGGCAAAGGTAATCTTGGCTTAACATTATCCTGACTCTCCAGAATCCTGTAAGTCTACTTTACATATAAAAATTCCTTTGGAAACTTCCTTTATCTCAATTCCCCCAAGATGTATGTTGGCAATCACACTTCAAACTTATGACCCCCTGATACACATCTGAAGGGTCTCACGACTGAGGTTTTTCTAAAGGGTAATAAATGGCATTTTCCTAACACCTGGCCCCTCAAAGTCCTGGAAGCCTTGCTTCCAAAATACCTTACAGACTTTATCCCTAACCCCCTCTCAACCTGAAGGTATATAATCAGTTACCCGTCACAAACCCAGTGCAGCTCTTTCTGCCCACAGATCCTGTCCCAGTGCTTTAATAAAATCACCTTTTTGCACCAAAGATGTCGTCAAGAATTCTTTCTCGGCAGTCAGCTCCAAACCTGCCACCATCACCCCAAAGCCCCATCAGTCATTGTTGATTGTGTTTAAATTTTGGAACACTGTCTTGTGCCTTGCCAGGGTGGTGTTACTTCTAGCCTGCAGGTCAGTAGGACAACTCTCTTTGTTCTCTTCCCACCATGGCTTTACCTCTGAATGTCTCAGAATCTTGCTCAATTGTTGAAGAATACAGGACTTGTCTTGCTGTCGGTCTTTGGATTATCACAGTCAAATATCAGTGTGTTATGTGGTCATAAAGTTCTCAGACTGAAGAATTTAGTTGAATGAGTCTGCCTCTGTTATGCCAAAATTAGTTGTGGGCAAGGTATCCACTCTTTGATTTAGCTTTAAATGTATATATTATAAATTACTGAATTTCTTGAAGAAAGAAACCAGATTAAATTCTTTGGCAAGAATTACAAGTCTGGCTCTGCATTAGCTGCTCCAGGATTATTTGGTGGTCCAAATGTATTATTTGTGTTCCAAGGACCACCCAAAGTAGTATCTGATGTCTCAAACTTAGTTTTGATAGTCAATAGCACTCAATACCATGTGGGTTAATTTGCCTTAACCCAGAAATAAATACCTGCAAAAACTGATAATAGGGATTTAGGAGGTGGACACCTAAATCACAATGTGGTATAAATAGACTTTCCACTGTTTGGGAGAATCTATTTTGATCCACTGGGAAAATCTTTCCCCAAGGGTTGGGGAAAGCCATTACTGAGGCAGAAGTAAGTAGGGTCGTGGTGGATGCAAGGCTAGAATTAACAAAAGGCGAGAAATTTCACTAACCTTTCCTGATACAGTCATTGAGGAGCTCAGGATAGAGAAATGGAGCACGAAAGGGGTTAACAACATTCATAGAGCCCCAAGAATCACTGAATATCCTTGAATGCTCCAGAGTTTTTAAATGGGACCACTGATATCATGTTGATGCCTTGGTTAAGGAGGAATTTCTCCTTTTGAATTTTAGCACACACTAGTACACATTTTCTGGGGTGGTGCTCCAGCAATGGCACCTACCCAGATCAGGGATTAATGAGCAACTTTTCAAGTACGTTTAAATGAAACTTCCATTCAGAAGATTATATAGGATCCTTATATATATATATATATAGGATCTCTCAAACATGTCTTAGGAAATGTTTCCACAATGTTAATAATTGGGTTTTAATGAGAAATAAAGTGAGCTCCTATTGATATAGCTGATATGTTTTTAACTTTTAAGGGCATATTATTGGAATCAAGGAAAATAAAGAAATAATCTTAAAAAATTGAAATCTCACAATCATGACTTTAATTAAATTTAAAGTTATAGTCTAGTGTGCTCTACTTTTTATAGCTAAATTAGGGATGCATATGGTATTTTGAGAAGTCGGGTTGTAAGCATAGTATGCTGATGTTTATGGGACAACATAGTACATAAAAAGCCTCCATTAGTGCATTGCCTTCATTGCCCAGTAATTATCCATTTAAGTGTTTTTCCATTGCCCACTTTTCAACAACTGTAAGATAACTTGCAATTAGGCACATATTTTAATATCTTTATACATTAATATCTTAATATCTTACCATCTTATAGACTAACATCAGCCTGGATCTTTCCCATTCACTTTACTAAGTGGGCAATCAATACATTTTATGAAATGCATCAGAGTATGACTCAGCTAAACTTACTGGTATACCAACTAGTGAAACATCACATGGCAGTAGCTCACTCAAACTGTAGAAAAATTCTCGGGTGAAAATAAGCAAGCTCTTCATTCTTAAATTTGAAAAGGCAAACCTAGAAACTGAAGGCAAATTTCATATGTCGCTACGTCTTTGAATGTTCTAATAAATGACACAGATGGAAAGAAATTACTAACAGGAGCTACATATTGAAAGTCAAATGGGGTGCAGAAGTGGGAAGGTCATGGTTGACTAGGACATGATGAGATGTACATAATGTAGGGGGTATGGGTAGATACGTAAATGCAGTGGGGTAATGAGTTGTATTAAAAGAGAAGTAATTGGAGAACCATATATAAGCATTGTAATGAGATGCCTAAGCCATAGAAAAGTTAGATTTTAAGAAAGAAAACTACAGGGAGGCATAAAGAAGCACCTTTTGATCCTTGTCATCTTATGTAACTACTGGGAAAGGCTCTTCCCACCCTCACAGCCCCAAGCCTATTCCTTGCTTTGCCCCCAGAAAATCAATTTATGATTTTCTTGTTTGGGAAAATTGCTTATATTTCTGTAATAGCATCTCTCAGAAGGATAAGGTGATTTGGTCAAGAGGTGGCTGAGGTGGTTGAATTAATTAAAACTGCACTTTGACTAAGGTAATTTTGTGTGGAATCTTTCCTTCTTTCTTTCTTTCTCTTTCTTTCTTTCTTTCTTTCTTTCTTTCTTTCTTTCTTTCTTCTTTCTTTCTTTCTTTCTTCTTTCTTTCCTTTTTTTTTGCATTTAAATGACAAATGGATCCAAATGTCATTGCCAATAATGGAAAACAAAATAAAAACAGCAACCTCCTTCTATTGAGTCTAATTATTACTGAGACTTTTATCTTGACGAAAAATGCTTTAAAAGATTCCCGTAGCAAAACTTATAATGAGGAGACACATATTAGGTCAATAGAGTAATGAAATCTAATTTATCAACTTTGAGATTGTTTGTAATATTTTTAACTTGGAAAATAAGCAAATTTACAGAGCAAGCATTGTTTCCAATCCTCTTTTTCAGCTAGCTTAAGTAAATAAAAATAATTTATCCTTACATGTATAATATATGCTTAACACTACATACGGGAGGCAAACCTCTACCTCTTCCCACGTTAGGTTTTCATCTGGGAATTTTATACAAAGACAGATTAACAAGAGAAAAACAAATTATATGTATATATGTATATAAATATATATATTTTAAGTTTATTTATTTATTTTGAGAAAGAGAGAGCAGGGGAGGGGCAGAGACAGAGGGAAAGAATCTCAAGAAGGCTCTGTACTGACAGCACAGAGCTGGAGGAGGGGCACAATCCCAGGAACCCCGAGATCATGAGCCAAAATCGAGTTGGAGGCTTAGTCCACTGAGCCCCCCACCTGCCCCAAAACAAATAATTTGTTAATGTGTGCAGTGCACATCACATGGGAGAAACATAAACCAAAAGCAACTCAAATTGCAGCTTAGAATTCCAGTTTATATAACTGGATTCTTCCATAAAGAACATGCACTTGCAGAGGAATTACAGGACAGAGCAAAGCAATTCTAAACTTCCAGGGGCAGCAAACTGTGGCAAGGTAAGTGTACGGGGCGGGGGGTGGAGGTAATGGAATAATTTGTTTGCAGATTCCTCCGGTGCCATCTCTGGGATGATAAGTCTGTCTCCAGTTAAAGGAAAATTTGTATCCTGCCTTTAGGCAGAAAAGGGAGAGCTTTTTCTGGGTTTGCTGCTTCTTAGTTGTCTTCAGCTCAGAATGATTTTTATGTCAAAGAGGCATATTTGGGGGTGACATATTCTGGTTTCTTTCAACTAGAAAGAGGGAAAAAATAACTAAAAAGAGGGAAATGAAAGCCATATTCAATTTCAACAAAGGAAATCTCTGTTAAAATTTTGGCATATATCTTTAACTCGATACAAGTTCATTTCCTGAATATTTGTAATATTAACTTCACTTCACTGCTCTTTTAAATGACTCACATTGAAATGCTTGGAGGCAAAGACTTTGGTGTCAGAATGAAGTTCAAATCTTGAAGTAGTTATATGGCATCAAATTATTACTTGGTTTTGTGGCTGTTGTCATTTGCATGTTAGTTTATTTCCTATGAAGCAGAACAAAATGTGTTTTCATTACATATTTGATTTGATATTGTAATTTTTCATTCTAGAGTTTCCACTTTTCATTCATATGAGTGTATTTTTGAAATCTAGCTGAGCATAGTTATAATAAATGCTTTAAAATCCTTGTCTGGGGTTGTCTCCATTGGTTATTTTATATCTTGAGAAAGGGTTATATTCTCTTGGTTGCTCATATGTCAAGTAATTTTGCATTGAACACTAAACATTTCAAATGTTCTATTGTGGAGACTCTGGATCGTGTTATGTTATTTTGAAGAATGTTGATTTTTTTTTTAAGCAGGAAATTAATTTGATTGGATTCACACTACAAACTGACTCTTGGGTGGCAGCTTAAATCACAGTTCAGTTCTTCCTTCTCCCCAGGTCATAGCTAGGCTTCTCCCCTGCACCCCCCACCCCCGCCGTCCCTAATCTGTAGGTCAAGGGTTAGCCAAAGTGTTAGAATTTATACAAATAATTTAGGGGCACTTCCTGTCTGGATTTTTTTTTCCTTCAGTTTCCAACAGATGTGATTGTTCTGAAATCTTCTTCTTCTTCAAGCCAGAAAGAATGACTTATCAGAGTTTTAGCCACATCTGAAGCAGTACAACTTCTTATTCTAAGGCTAAACTTAGAAAGTACACGCACATGCACACACACACACACACACACACACACACACACACAGAAAGCACACGCTTTGTGTTTCTTCCAAGGGTCAAATCTCCTCTAGAATTTGCCTGATATTTTTCACTCTCCAGAGCCTTCAGTATTTATTTTGATATTTCTTTTTTTTGTCAGAGTTTATAGTTCTTATCTGTGGTAGTGTCAGTTGGTTAAGAATTTCCTTTCCTGTATCTATATCTTTATAGATATATATAGATATCTTTATAGATATATATGTATCTGAGAGATATCTTTTATCTCTCAGAGAAAGAGAGAGAGAGATTTGACTAGTTGTTATAGATAGTATGTTGTTTAGAGACTGCTTTCCTAGAAAATGTATAATTGAAGATGCTAAGAGGATCTGAGTATCTGATACTCAAAATCCATCAAGAAAAATATATACCTTAATAAATTATCATTAGTGCCTTAAAGATCCCTAATGATATAGCAAACACTAAAGACAGAGAAAAAAGGAGAGGAAAATATAGTGTTAAGTTGTAGTGAGTGACCACAGTTTGGTTTAAGAATCTGATTCCTTGGGCATTGGAAAAAGAACTGTTCCAACAATCACTAATAACTTACCCAAAATGGGCCATGTGGCAAACTGCAGCTAGCTGCCAAGACCATCTGGACAGTCAAGCTTCCTAATGTATTCAGCCTTTATTGTGGATCAGCAAATTCCATATGATTTCACCAGGCTCCCCAGTTGCACAGACTGTGAAATGGGCCATCAGACCCATTCTGATCTAACTTCCACAGGAAGAGTCCCTAATTTGGTTTCCTTCTCTCAGAGGCAACTGGCCCAGGGGATCCAGCCAGCCCAGGCCCAGTCTAGCTTAGGAAATCAATGAAGCTGAGCTTTGACTACTCTAAATATTTGAACGTCTTAGGGAATAGTCCTATCCTTTCTTCCCTGCTTTTTTACCTTTTCTTTCTAGATGACTTCATCCATTCCCACAACCTTATTACCTCTATATGCTAATGACTACCAAACTTATATCAGTAACACTCTTTTCTCTCATGAGTTCCAAATTGGAACACCCAACTGCCTATTTTACATCTATTTTAAATGTCTCGCAGATTTCTCAAATTTAACATGTCAAAAATCAAACACTTAATTTCTACCTCCCTCCTTCTCAAACCTTCATCTTCTCCAAACTTTCTCTAATGAGTTATTCAAGTCAAAGGCCTAGGCTCATCTCATTCCAATTTTAAAAAGTTTTAGAAATCTACGGGGAAAAAAGACAAATAACCCACTGGGAAATTAAGCAAAGAATATGAACAGATAGTTCACTGGACATATATATGAAAACATTAAAATTTACCTATTTTAAGAGGAATACATTATTTTAAAATATCACTCATCACATATCCAAAGGACACATTTTCCAAAACTCTAAAAATTACCATTAACTGTGAGGTCAACACACAAACAATAGGACATCCCTTCTGGAGGAAGTAAATATCTGGCAATGTCTACCAAAATTACAGATGTGTTTACCCTTTAAGCCAGAAATCCCACCTCATGTAATCTAAATAACACCTGGGGTCTTCTAATATATATACATAGTTGTTAGCGGTGGCTTTCTTCAGAACAAATTATTGGAAACAATATATTGGGGTGAGGGGCAACCCACGAACTATAAGGGTTATTTTAGTAAGTTTGTTTGTATAGGTCCATTCCGGTGTCAACTCCCAGTCTCTGGTGATAAAAATGTTCTTCCCTTCTTGGTATAAGGAGGGCTCTTACTCATGGGAGATTTTATGACCCGCTTTTAGGTAGAAAAGGGAGGTCAGAAAGCCCTTCCTGCAGCTGTTGTTTCTCAGGTACTTTCAGCTCAAAATAATCAACATGCCAAAGCAGTATATTTTGGGGCGGCATGTTCTGAATCCTTCAATGATAACATTGTATTTTATTTGGATCAGTATGACAGCAGTGTGGAAGACAGATTGCCAAGTTTAAGTCAGAAAAGGCATTTAAAAATCACAAATGATAGACCACACTTAAGTGGTCAATTATTTTTTGACAAACGTGTCAAGGTAATTTATTATGGAAAAAAATTGTCTTTTCAGAAAATAGGGCTAGAACACAGATTTCTGAGTGTGTGTGTGCGTGTGTGTGTGTGTGTGTGTGTGGGGTGTGTCGCAGCAGGGGGTGAGGGTGGGGATGAGGAATGAACCTAGACCCTGATTTAACACTACACACAGAAATTAACTTGAAGTATACCATAAACCTAATATAAGACACAAAACTAATAAATTTTTAAAAGAGAACATGGTAGAAAATATTTATGCTATTGAGTAAGGCACAATGTTAAATAGGACATTAAAAAGCACAAATTGTAACAGTTGTAAGAGAAAACATTTGATAAGATGGACTTCATTAAGATTAAAAATTTATACTCTTCAGAAGGTATAGTTAAGGAAGTGAAAATGCATGCCAGAAATTACAAAAACTACATATAAAAATACATATTTGACAGATGGTTTGCATCCAGAATATATTTTTAAAAACCTCATACAATAAAACGACTCATTTACAACAGGACAAATTAGGGGCCCCTGGGTGGCACAGTCAAGCATCAGATTCTTGATTTCGGCTCAGGTCATGATCTCACAGTTCAAGGGATGGAGCCCCATGTTGGGCTCCTGCTGACTCTGTGGAGTCTGCTTGGCATATTCTCTCTCCCTCTCTCTCAGCCCCTCCTCCACTCGCACAATCTATATATCTCTCTAAATAAATAAATAATACACAAACAAACATATTAAAAAGGCAGGGCAAGTTATTAGAATAAGCACTTTACAAAAGAAGATATCTACATAGCCAAAAAATTCATGAAAAGTTACTGAGCATCGCTATTCATCAGGGACATGCAAACTGAGACCACAATGAGATCCTACTCCCACCCATAAGAATTGCCAAGGTTAAAACAAAAACGAAAACAGTTAACAAGGATGTGCTGGAGATAGTGAAGAGCGCTTAAAACTTTTACATTCTTGGTGAACTACCCAGCATGCAGCCCCTTTGGAAAATAATTTGATAGTTTCTTTTAAAGTTAAACATATACTTTCCGTATGACTCAGAGGCACTTTCAGTATTTTCCCACTAGAAATGAAAACATATGCCCACATAAAGACTTGTATGTAAATGTTAATAGCAGAATTGTGAATAATAGCCAAAACGAAACAAATCAAATGCCCTTCACGGATTAATGAATAAAATGTGCTAATATCTGTACTAAGGAATTCTACTTTGTAACCATAGAGAGTTAGAGGGATATCAGGGTTTACGAAGGGAAAAAATATGACCACAGGAGCTAGTAACACAGGAGCTAGTAAAGCAAACTTTACTGAGTGGCTTTTAGACAGGGTTGCAGAAGAAGAAAATCCTTCACGGCAGGAGACTGTTCCTGAGGTTTATAGCGAGGGGGCTACCATCCAGGAGGAGAGGCAAGGTCCTTTAGAGGACAGGGAGATTAGAGAGGAGACTTAAGTGTCTAGTTGATATCTCTCAGCAGCATAGCGGGGCGTCTGTAAATCAGTGATCAGTCACCTCTAAATGGCAACAGTGGCTCTGTTTTTTATAACCATAATGCTCTATCTCAATAATGTTCAGCAGATACTGAGTGTAATTTCTCAAGGTATGTAAAGCAAGCAGATCCTAAATGCCTAGAAACCTGTTTGTTTGTTAGTTTTTGAAACAATTGGATGTGTAAACATTTGAGTTTGTTGCCAGCAGGCTACTGAGTTAATGGATTTCAGCATTCTGTGAAGAAATGAATAAACTTTGGGGACAAGAAACTTAAGGTCCATCTTTGGCTCATTTATAGAATGGTAACAAAAAGAGGGGAATAGTAATATAATCAACATCATGCATAAATCTCAAAACATTATTATAAGGAAAATAACTTAAATGCAAAAGAGTACGTACTGGTTGATTTTGTTTATGTGCAATACTAGAAAAGACAAAACTGTAATGGCAGAAAACACCTCGGTGGTGCTCAAGGCCAGAAGCTGAGGGCAGGCGGCAAAGGAGAAAGAGGAACTTTAGAAAGAGATAGAACTGTTCTTTATGTTGATTGTGGTGGTGAGTACACAATTGTATAGACTCACCCAAACTCATAAAACTCTGTTTAAGTAGGAGAGTTTTATTGTGTGTAAACAAAGAAAGAAAGCTAAAAAACTATTAATGATGAAGCCGATTTCAAATAAGAATTATGTCCAGCAGAAATATGAACTGAAATTCATTTTTGATCATTTTCCTATTTTGATCCTTTCCAGGGGCAAGAATAGCTAGCCATCAGGACAGAGACAGAGTGGTGTTTAGTTTATTGATTAGTGTCAGAAGAAAAAGCATCTTCTGCACATTGAGGTCTGAGATAGGTACCTTTTGAAAAGGTAGACAGGAAAAGTATTTTTATAGGTTATTTATAGGAAAGCTTACTTTGTTCAGGCGTGATAACAGGTCTTTTGGGTAAGCAGCAAAACTAGTCACTTCTGGGGGGGACACACATTGGTGCTTTGACTGATGGATTGCCTCTGAATAAACAGTACAACATACCTCAGATTAAACTATAAATTAAGTGGGAAGTCGTAGAACACCAGAAAGCAAGGTCTTAGTTTACAACCCCACCTGACCTTTACGGTGTTACAGTTTACTCGGTATTGTTCCCCGCTGCATTGTGAGGCACCTGGAAGGGTGGATGATACCAATCACCAACACTTTAAAAATCCTTTTCATTGCCTTTGGAATGCAAATTTTAGTCATTTGGTTCTACTGAAATTATGAGGCTACCTTATTTTATTTAATTTTTAAAAAATTTTTATGGAATATTATTCAGATTTATTTATTTATTTATTTATTTATTTATTTATTTATTTAGAGAGTGTGTGAGCAGAGGAGGGGCAGAGGGAGAGGGAGACAGAGAATATTAAGCAGGCTCCGTGCCCAGCAGAGCCCTATGTGGGGCTTGATCTCACACATGTGAGATCATGACCTGAGCTGAAATCAAGAGTCAGATGCTTAACAGACTGAGTCACCAAGGCTCCCCAAGGCTATATTAAAAAAAAAAAATCAAAAGCAACAGTGACCTCTTCTTCCTCTCCAGAAACTTTACCCACAGCCCATTCTATCCACTCTCCTCTACTTTAGCACAGATTTAGCCTGACTTAGGTCTTCCAAAATTTCTCTAGAGGAGTAACTTATTAATTTATGTGGTTTCAAAGAGAATCATCAGACACAAACAAAATAAAACTTCATATAATCTGAGATATGAACATAACTAGTAATTATATTCCATAGATTGAATGTATTTCTAATCCATTTTAGAAGGTATTCTAAAGGAACAGGTAACTGTATTCACTGAAACAGATATGAAAACTTGAAAAGATTTTTTGAAGAAATGTGGTACACAGAGTGTTAAAAAAAGTTGAAAATGTATTCTTTTCAAAGCTTACTCTTGCATTTAAAAAACTGAGTCTTATCTTAGGGACATATTTCATATTATTTTGAATTTCATCCTTCTCTACTACAAATTAAAGATGGATAGTTCACCTTATTTCATATTAGACATGTTAATTTCCATTTACCCATAAATGATAGATAATATAAACTCTAAGGTCACTTTATATTTTGCTATTCATGAAGTCAGAAGATCTGGGTTCTGGTCTAGTTTTATATCATCTCAAGTTAGTCTCTTTGCTCTGAAAACCAATGCCCTCATATGTAAAATGAAACAAATGATATCAGTTCTGTCTGCTTCATGGTGAGGTTATGAATATCAAGTGCCTTTGAGAGAACTTTAAACACTATAGAGTCATCTATAAACAGAAATGCTTAGCTCCAAAGTGGAATAATAGTAAACATACCATAGCAGGTCATTTTTATTCATTCATGTATTCCATAATTCAATCCTTCTTCTTTTCACTACTAAATAAATACTGAGTATCTCCTGTATCCCAGGAATTATGTTATGAGCTGTAGATGAAGAAATGTAAAGGATGCAGAGTTTATCCTTCACGTACCCAAAGCCCATCTAGGCTGGGAGACAGACATGTAAGCAGCTTATCAAAATACAAACTCATAATTGCCATACCAGTCATAATAACAGCAAAAAAGGAGTCCAATAACTGTGCGAGAGAAATGTTTCAGAACAATAATTAGAGGTGAATTTTGGGAGATCGATGCAATTGGAAGTTTGATTTTTGGTAAGAGAGTGGGGAGAAGATTAAGACTTAGATTGGAATCTGAGGGTAGAATGACTGGTAAACCATTCTTTGCGCCAAGGCTTTGTAGGAAGGATATGAACTTTAGTCAAGAATGCAACAAAGGCTCTAAGCTAGGTAAACGGGTAATAGTCATCAATAACAGGACTCTGAATGGTTTAATTTAATGAATTCAACCACATACTTTCATGCTTTTAGAAGATGATTGACAGCCAGCCTCACTCTAGAGACCATAGGAAATAGCACTCTGGGGCTACTGCAATGATAAATGAATGTGTGGTTTATCAAGAGGGATTTTCATGCTTAATTGCAAAGTCTTACAAAAACCCCAACCCAACCTGAGAATTGATAGGGAGTAGTAAAGACAAGGCATAAGCATAAAACTTCCCAAATTATAGAAGGGAAGAGATTTAGACCATGCTACCCAAAATATACTTTTTGGCATTGATTATTTTGAGTTGAAGATGCTCGAGAAACAGCAGATGCAGGAAGGAGTCTGACCTCCCCGTTTCAATCTAACAGCAGGTCATAAAACTTCCCATGAGAAAGGTGCCCTCCCTGTATCAGGAAGAGAAAAATAACCTTGTCACCAGAGACTGGGAGTTGAATGGACCTGTGCAAACAGACTTACTAAAATAACCCTTACTGTTCACTAATTCTTGCCCCATACATTTCCTACTCACTGACCCACAATTTACTGCCCCTCACTCAAGCCTTTTTGTCTTGTCACATCCCCATGATATCTTGTTCTTTGTGTAAAAAGGTACACCAACATTTGACCTTTTTTGGGTCTTCATTTTCCCTCTGAAGACTCCTATGCACGCATAAAATGGATTAAAATGAGTATGTTTCTTTCCTATTAAACTGTGTTATGCCAGTTGAATTCTTAGGCTAGTCACAGAAGTTAAGAAAATAAAAGGAAGTTTTCCTTCCCACAGAAGTAGTGCGGTAGTCTATAAACTTCCTTACGTTGCCCAAAGTTAGTTAACTCAGAAATGTTTGCAGTCTACTCCCTTTTCCAGACTTAGACCTAAGTGGAGGAAATAAGGGTTTTATTTGCTGAGATATTAGCATTTCTGGACTCAAATGTTCTGACTTCTGAGAAATCTTAACCAAGAAAAGTGATCTGAGCATTGATGTTGATCAAGATCTTAGATTTCATCTTACAGGCCATGAGGACATTTGCAAGAAAAAAATGAAGTTTTTGCAAATGGAGATTCTGATAGCATCAAGCTCAACAGATAGAAATGGGGATGCGGTTGAGGTTGACAAGAGAAAGGCAGAACAGTTCAGAGTGACCTACTGACTTTGAAGCGAGATCAGCCATGGAGAAAGGGGTGGTGAAAGAGTGACTGATCATGGGAAAAGACTGTCCTCAGAAAAACTTCCAAAGTAGCCTTGACAGGATGCGATGAGGCTGGTCTGGAGAGGGGCGAGGAGGAGGAGAGAAAGATTCTGGTTTTGGAATCTGTGCCGTTAGCAGCACCATGAACTAGGATAGCGATATCAACAGGGTGGGGCTGGCGGAGAAGATAATGAGTGGTGTGAACATACTCATTTTCAAGGTACTTGGGGGATCTCCAAGTATCCCTGCCAACATGATAGTTATAAATATGATTCTGCTGCCCAAGAGAAAGATCTAGCTGGAAACAAGTATTTGTAATCATCCACTGGGTTCAGGGCATGCAAGAAAACAGAATGATTTTAACGAGACTATTTTGATTGAAAAGGGTACAGCAATAACAGTCAGTCTGAACAGGACACATCGCCAAAGAATTCTGAAGAAGAAACTTACAGAAAAAAAGGAAAGTAGTGAGAGAATTAATATAAAAGAGTTTTAAGAAGGACGAGAGGGAAAATGGGTGCAGAGAAAAGAGCCAAACGTTCCAGTGATACTGGCAGACTAAAAAAATGAAAAAGATTTCGAAACTAAAAAAATCAAGGACACTGATAACCTTAACATAATACTTTGGTATGGTAGTTGAAGCAAATTCAATTTTTAACTGGTTAAGTAGTAAATAGATCCTGGAGAAGCGTACAGAAAACGTGCATCCATGTTTCAGAAAGTTTATTTCCAAGTTATAGAATAAAAAAAATATAGTAGCTTGAAAGGTAACTGGAGTAAAGGGAAAGGGACTTTTGGAATTGATTAATCAATTATGAATTGATTTTATTTGACGGAGGGAGGTATATTGGTAATAATAGAGGCTATCACGACTGAATTCTGGATCTAATTTTTCTATTGCTGAAGGAGGCCGTATAAAATAATGGTCAAAGGTATGGTTTGGGCATCTTGTGTTCAAATATCACTTAACTACTTTGTATCTCAATTCATTTATATATACAGTAAGAAAAAATGATTATTTCTGCCTCATAGATTTGTTGTTACTGACACATTGTAAGTACTCACTAAGTATTAATTATTGTATTATTAGATTATTATCGCAGATTTATTTTTATGTCAGCATAGAGTACTTTTAAAGCAAGTACATATGTGTTTATTAAGTAAAAATTTCGCTCCAAGTGAATTCCTGGTCAAGAGGCTATGTAAATGCCAATACTGTTCTCTTTCTACAGTGGAGGATTGCTTTTTCCAAGGAATAGGGAAAGCCTGTTAGAACATGGAGCTGTCAGTCAAGCCTTGTTTAGTGCCGGAAACAAGTTTTATCCATGTTAATGCCAGAATATCACTAGGGATCAAGATCTTTTCTCAATGATATAGACATGCTTTAAGCATTGGGTCCTTATCCTCAGGAAGAAAACTGTTCTTTCAGCTTGAGGTCTCTGCATGAGCTTGCTGCTCCAAATCTAGTTCTCTGGATATATTTTTATTTTAAATGGAAAAAGTACACTACATATTCAATTTAAAAAAATGATAGCACAAATCCCAACATCCTTGATCAGGTACCCGTAAAGCAGAGCATCACGGTTAAACAGAAGGGTTCTGTAATCAAACTAATTGGCTCACATTTGTTTCTAAATATGGATAGAAAATTGGTGTATGAGAAGAGAATTCAGTAGATGATTTTTTTTTCTTGTGTCGCTTCAGGTGCTCCGATACACATTTTTTTTCCCCAGGGGCCTACCCTGATCCTACTTAGCAACTTTTTAAAGGCAAGTATATAATTTCAATTAGGAGAAGACACAAGACAGATTTTGCCATGGCAGTTGAAAGCAAGGTAAAATGGAGATAATAAGGCGATGAAGAAAAGACCAATTTCAATGAGAAAGAGAAGGGATGGAAGACGGAGAAGGAGAAGAAGCAGAAAGGCAGAGCAGTGGGAGAGGGGGCGGAGGAGAGGTGAGTGGAGAGGGAGAATGAGAATGAGAGAGGGCAGGGGAGGGGGAGAGCCATGGTGCTGCCACACTGCTACTGAATGTGTGAAGAACACATTGCTCAATCCTACATTCCGAAGATACAGCACCTAGTCCAAGTGAGCGCACCTGGTGACTGCAGTTTGTTCTTGCCCACACCCACACCCCTCTTTCTTGGTGGTTGAGGGAAGGCCCAGAGAAACCTCAAATAACCCAGTGAGAGTGAGGCAGCCTTTATAACCAAAAGGGTAGTTCGGATCATCTAAGTTGAAGGTAAAAAGCCATAAAATAGAGATTAAAAATAATAAAGAAAATATGGTACATATGGAGAAATCTGGGAGAAAGAAGGAGACTCCCATCACAGTTAAGAGAAGAAAGTCTTGATGCACACATGAGCATTGGAAGAGAGAAGCTAACTTTTGCATGGTTCTATGAAAAGTGTGAGATACCTTTATCTACTCTGAGTGAAGAGGCTTGAGGAGATTCACAGCTTTTGCAACAAACCTTGGAGAAGCCAGGGGGAGAGTGATGTACAAGGGTTGCTGACAGCATTGTGAATGGACAGAGAATGGGAATCACCAAGATCCTACATTTCTCAGCAGATCTTCGTTTTTTCAGAGGTGGGGAGGAGGTCCTCCTATCTTTGGAAATTCAGTGCCTAGCACACTGCACTATGAAACTTGCATAGCATATTGCAGTGATGAAAATAAAACACGTGAGAACATTTTGTAAATTATCACATATTAGGTACCAGTTCAGTTTCCATTATATTTTTTAACTACATCTGTATATATATAAACTTTCTAATTTTTAAAATGGTATGAAGCAGCAATGGGAATGTTTTTAAAATGGTATGAAGCAGCAATGGGAATGTTTTTAACAAGAAAAATTGTTGGAAGTAATAAACTGTTTTTATTATTACATTTAAATTTTATTCTTACAGGTACAAAGTCCTTTTGATTAATTTAAAAGTATAAGTGATGAACTGAATAACTTCACGTGCTCATAAAATAATCCTGTGATTTATTAAGTGGTATATTATAATATAATGTAATATTATTATAACATGCAAATATAACTTGCATATATAATTAATTTGCATATTCATTAAAACTTGGGGGGGGGGGGCCCTGGGTGGCTCAGTCATCTGAAAGGCTGACTCTTGATTTTGCCTCAGGTCATGATCCCAGGGTGGTGACAATGACCCCGTGGGGCTCTGCCCTGAGGCTGCTTGAGAAGCTCTCCCTCTGTCCCTCTCCTCCGCTTGCACTCTCTCTCCCTCTCTAAAGTAAAAAAATGAAAACTAAATTTAAAAACTTATTTTTAACTGAATATAGGAGAAAACCCCAGTATTTTGGTAACACAAAGAAAATCCCATATTTTATTAATAAATTTCCTCCACAGTGGCAAGCAGGTATCAAAATGCTCCCTTTTAGAGAAAAAGGGACTATGAAGGAACCCAAACTTCATAAATCTGCATGACACTTTTTTGAATCAATTATACTTAGAAATACATATTTCAGGGGCACCTGGGTGGCTCACTCAGTTCAGCGTCCAACTTTGGCTCAAGTCACGATCTCACAGTCCGTGAGTTTGAGCCTTCCATCAGGCTCTGTGCTAACAACTCAGAACCTTGAGTCTGCTTCGGATTCTGTCTCCCTCTCTCTCTGCCCTTCCCCCGCTTGTTCGTGTGCACTCTCTCTCTCTCTCTCTCTCTCTCTCTCAAAAATAAATAAAATTAAAAGAAAAAAGAAGTACATATTTCATGTGGCAGATTTTGTACATGGCTTTCCCCAATCCCCAGGGGAAAAAAGGGGATAAATGCTTTCAGATGCTACAAGTCAGCTTTCTCACTTTTTCTGAGTGATTTTTGGGGATGGAAGTGGGAAGTGAGGATGATGTTGGCGGTGGTAAGGGCCAGAGGTTGGGGAAGGCGTGGGAAAAAACCACCCTGTACCAACTAATATTAGATTAAAATCAAGTTTCATTCTCCCCAATCTCAATCCAGTTACATTGTGTTGATTTTGCCAGAAAGCATTAAACTAAAATAGGACTTTAATTATTTTATTATTATTCACATCATTTAAAAAATGTGCCAAGGCTGCTAATATTTAACTTACTAGTTTAAGTTCTGATAACTGATAACTCTTTCCCTGAATGAAAAGCATATTTTCCGCTGCTCTGGAAATGCCAAAGCCAAAAGACTAGACGGAATCAGGATTGCAACGGCGTTCCAATTTAGAAATCCTTAAAGTCTGCATGTCCTTTCTCTATAGCCTTTTTTCTTAATTATTATTATTTTATTATTATTTTAAGAAAAAGCGCAATGAACACTAACTTCTAACATTGCTAGAACTAGCATGGGTTCTAAACCACAGCAGCCCTTGCTCCAAACATATCCTCTTATTTCAAGCTTTTGGTAAGGGAAAAAAAAATCATTTAACCTTTCTAGATTCTTTGGCTCGTCTAATAACCAAATTAACATACGACAGATTAACCAGAGCAAAACAAATTTAATTATGCACTATATAGGAGGCTTAAGGACAAGTTGGACAATTGAGGCCTATACGCCATGTTCAGCTAAGGAATGGGATAGAGGTCTGGGGCCTCAAAAAGGGAGGAGGGTGATTCCTAGGACAATAAGAAGAGATGTTTGGTAATTGTATGTTTGCCCTGCCTTACAGATAAGTCATTCATATAAAAAAGTTACCTCATGGTAACAGCTCTCTTTCTGAGCCAGGCCCCCTATCTAAATTATTTTAGGTAGTTAAGGGGAGAGGTAATAATTTTTCTTGAATCTCTGGGTCTTGATTGCCTTCAGCTCAAAACAGTCTACATGCCAAAGTGACACATTTTGGGAAGATTTTTTTCTAAATCCCTTCAAAGCTCAAAAGTCAGTTACAGTTATGCCTATAGCATAAAGATATATGGACTATATCATTTCTCATAGGAAAAACTTATTTACTTCTTCAAGTTGAAGTGGAATTTATTCTTGAGGTACTGGATATGATTTTATATACAATTTTACCTATGATATTATGAAAATTAATAAAGGGAAACCTCACTAAAATGGAGTCAGGAGGTTTTGGCAGGGGGAGCTCTCACGCCTTCCCACTCCTAGTCACAAGAAGAGATGAACTTGACCTTACACAGAATTGACCTTGCACGTGGATACTACTCCAGCTAGAGGAAGAGAGATACTTTCCTTATCTCCCTCAGCAACAGCTGCACCAATAAAAAGCCACCATTCTTCAAACCCCCAATTTACTTCAGTGGACTTTTAGTACATAACAGTCTTCCCAACTTATTTCTTTTCTCCTTAAAAAAGCATGCCTCTCGGGGTGCCTAGGTGGCTCAGTCGGTTAAGCACCCAACTTCGGCTCAGGTCGTGATCTCTCGGTTCCCGAGTTCGAGACCCACATCAGGCTCTGTGCTGACAGCTCGGAGCCTGAAGCCTGCTTCAGATTATGTGTCTCCCTCTCCCTCTGGCTCTCCCCTGCTCACACTCTGTCTCTCTCTGTCTCTCAACAATAAATGAACATTAAAAAAAAAAAGCATGCCTCTCCTTTGTTCCTCAGACTTGCCTATGGTTTTGCTGCAGCGTGTTTGTCCCAGATTGCAATTCTCTTTTATTCTTGAATAAATCCACTTTTTGCTGGTAAAAGAACTAGCGGTTTTTATTTTTAAGGTTAACGATATAGTTTTTAGGCAACACATGTTTGTGTTACAATATTTAACACATTATCTCAAATACCTTATTGATAAAGTAACGTAATCCCTGTTCCCGTTAGTGTTCTTTGTGGTGAGCAGAACAACTCTAGCTCTCTTGGACACAAAGTAAAGATTCACTAGAAGAACTGATGGTAGTCTGGGTAGTACAGGAAAATGTAACTAAGGGACAACTATGTGTCAGAAAGATATGAAATAGGACAGCTCTATGGGCTCAGGTACTAGGAAATAAGGCAGAGTCTCCTTAAACAACCACCCTCATCCACATGTCTCATTTTCTTTTTCTTTTATTTTTAACCAAGCCTCTTGTGTGTGTGTGTGTGTGTGTGTGTGTGTGTGTGTGTGGTTATTTTCTTTGAAAACCATATTGTTGTGGTGGAAAAAAAAATTACTCATCCTTTCTCACTTCTTTGGCTGGTCTAACAATCAAATTAACAGAAGACAGATTAACAGAGGAAAACCAAATTTAACTGTGTGTATGGAAGCCCCACATCCATGAGAGGTTCAAAGGCAGGAAGGTCAAATAAGGTATATGTGCCATTCTGAGCTAAAGAATGGGACAGGTACCTGGAGCCTCATAGGAAAAGAGACACATCAAAGGGCCAGAGAAAGAGCAGATGTCTGGTAATTAGATGTTTGCCCAGCTCTTCAGATGTCACTTAGATAAAGTTTTCTCTGGTAATAACTCTCATTCTGGGAAAGACCCCTAATTTAGATCCATCTAGGTAGTTCAGCGAGGGGGAAACTGTTCTGTTGAGCTTACAGGGTCTCAATTGCCTTCAGCTCAAATTAGTTCACCTGTGAAACTGGCAAATTTTGGGGAAACTTACATTTTATTAATTTTTGAGAGAGAGAGAGAGACAGAGTATGAGAGGGGCAGGGGCAGAGAGAGAGGGAGACACAGAATCTGAAGCAGGCTCCAGGCTCTGAGCTGTCAGCAAGGAGCCCAACACAGGGCTCGAACTCGTGAACTGCTAGATCATGAGCCAGAGTCAGATGCTTAACCATCTGAGCCACCCACATGCCACTGGGGAGACTTATTCTGAACCCTTTCAATCAATCATGAGTAAAAAATATAATTTTTAGTCTTTTCACATCATACTAAAAATGTAATCTTATTTTATTTTAAATTAAGTTCCATTTAAAAGTGTTACCTGGGATAGAAGAGCAAAAGGCACAGTGATGTTAGATTGCACTTAATATAAATAGTGGATAGAAAAGACTATAGAGGAAGAAAAGCAATTTTTCCTCTACCCCTTCAAGATTTTGGGTTGTGCCATCCCCCTGTAATCTGTAAAGACAGATTGACAGGAGAGAAACTAAGAGAAATTTAATAACATGCATACCTCCTATACATAGAGGGGACATCCAGAAAAATCCAAAGTCATCCAAACATCACCTTAAATACCATCTTCATGGCCAACAGATGAATTAAAAGATGCTCAGTATCGCTCATCATCAGGAGATACAAATCCAAACTACAATGAGATATGACCTCACACCTGCTAAAACTAACAACAAAAGAAACAAGTGTTGGTGAGGATGCAGAGAAAGGGAAACCGTCTTGCACTGTTGGTGGGAATGCAAACTGGTACAGCCACTCTGGAGAACAGTATTTTTAGCTTTTTGAAGCTAAAAATAGAACTACCCTATGACCAGCAAGTGCACTACTAGGCATTTACCCCAAGGATACAAGGATACAAAAATACTAATTTGAAGGGATACATGCACCCCAATGTTTATAGCAGCATTATCAACAGTAGCCAAATTATGGAGAGAGCCCAGATGTCCATCAAGAACCCAGATGTCCATCGACTGATGAATGGATAAAGAGAAGGTGGTGTATATATATATATACATACACACACACACACACACACTCACACACACGTTGGAAAATTACTCAGCCATCAAAAAGAATGAGAGCTTACCACTTGCAACAATGTGGACAGAGCTAGAGTATTACATTAAGTGAAATAAGTCAGAGAAAGACAAATACCATGTAATTTCACTCATATGTGGAATTTAAGAAAGAGAACAAATGAACATGGCGGGCGGTGGGGGGGGGGGGGAAGAGAGGCAAACCAAGAAACAGACTCTTAACTATAGAGAACAATCTGACGGTTACTGGAAGGGAGGAGGGTGGAAGGATGGGTCAAATCGGTGATGGGGATGAGGGAGGGCACTTGTGATCCAAGTGTTGAATTACTAAATTCTATACCTGAAACTCGTATTACACTGTATATTAACTAACTAAAATTTAAATACAAACTTGAAGATAAATAAATAGCATCTTAAGCTAATGACAAAAGAAAGATACTGAGGATGGGGAGAGCCCTTTATGGGAGGTTATCAGGCAAAGCACAGTCAACAAGGGTATGATTGATATGCAGATTTAAGTCCAAATCTTCTCCAGTTTAGGTTTCCAGAGATTTAATTGTCCTCTTCCTGGCATAGATAGGGAAGCACAAATGTCACTTACAAAAAGGCAAGTTCTCTGTTTTCAGAAGTTTTCAGAAATTCTCCCATATCTGCTATCTTTATATATAACAAGTTCAAAATAATCCTTATGCGTAAAAGATATATTTTGGGGCAGTATATTCTGCCTCTTTTCAGGAGTAAACACTTCTAATTTTGTCAAGAACAGAGGACTGTCAAACAGGACTCATCAGGCAAATACGTAAAGAAGCAGAATAACCACCTGTGCATGGGAATTTTTTGAGAGAAATGTTCTGTTTGCAAAAGCATTCTTCTTTTTAGATTTGCTACACAGGAGGCAAATTAAAGGCTTCCTCCGACACTTCTGACTATTCAATATCTGTAACATAAACTAAATCAAAACAAGGGACTGCTGCTTTGTTTACCATACTCATATGTACCACTTACAATATCAGTGGCCCTAAAATATTTGAAGTTTATCGTAAAGATAGTTAGAAATTACATTTTTCACCAGCGAAATACACGAGCTCAAGCAATGTGCATTTTAAAGTGAGTTTATGTTAAATTAATTTTATTTGGTTTAGCACATAAGTAGATGTGGCTTCTACTGTGAGACTCTGGTTCTCCCCATAAAAGAGGTAATATCGAAGAGTGAAAAGTGAACACATTTTGGTGTTGGGAAATTGGGTTAAGACTTAACTTTGTTCTGTAATGTTGAACAATTTACTCATTGAATCCATATCTTTCTTTCTGTCTCCTAAAAATGTGAGTATCTGTCTTAACTCTCCAGAAGATATAATACACTCTGTAATTGTGTCATACGTTCCAGTGATCACTCTGACAGGTGCAGAGTAAAAAGCCCATTCGGGAATTAAAGCAATGGCAACAATTCTAAAGACATGAGCTAATTTCCACTATAAGCCTGAACTTGAAGGAAATAAAACAAGCACCAATTTTCACTTTGCAAATCTCTCAGGCCTATGCCCTGTCTTTCTTATTCATAAAGTGTTAGCATGTAGCCTTAATACATTCATATATGATCATGGTTGCTCTCCTTCCTTAAAGTATTTCTGTTTTGAGAAGTATTTTTGGGAATCAATGCTTAACACTTTATGAGATAAGAAACAATTTAAAATAGTAACAATGCTGATAAGAATTATCAAATTAATAGGTTTGCTCAGCATGTTTTTCCTAAGGAGTGATGAGCTAAAAAATCAAATTATATTTATGTCTGTCTGTACATGTGTCTTCACATGAAATGACTTGGAAAAAGGAAATAAACCAAAATATTGGGAAAGTGCCAGAATTTGTGGAGTTTGCCTTTTGTCTTTATGGCCTTTTTACATTTCCAGATTTCCTGTATTACTTTTGTCATCAGTAAAGACTTCTACTAGACTAGAACCCAATGTATGAAAGAAAAAGTCTGGATGTTTCTAATGGGATGTTTTGATAAGTTAGTAGGTCTAAAAATACTGCTGAGGGTCTCCTTTTTCCCCATTCCTGGTTTTGGAAAGATTGATTTCTAAAGGTGAAGATAGTAAGAGAAATTCTTTCAAGTATAAGCAGATACTAAAAATAAAAATTGGGTGACTAGAAAACAAGGTTTTCTTCCTGTTATTATATTTAGAATATATGTTTGCCTTTAGGTAATCTAATATTGGTATCTTCATCTGGTATTATTTGTTTAGTGATTCAGTTTCATGATTTTTTTCCAATTCAGCTTTTTTTTTTTCTGTGTAACTTCCTTTAATTAATTTTTTTAACGTTTATTTATTTTTGACACAGAGAGAGACAGAGCATGAACAGGGGAGGGGCAGAGAGAGAGGGAGACACAGAATCTGAAACAGGCTCCAGGCTCTGAGCTGTCAGCACAGAGCCCGACGCGGGGCTCGAACTCACGGACCGTGAGATCATGACCTGAGCTGAAGTCGGACGCTTAACCGACCAAGCCACCCAGGTGCCCCTGTGTAACTTCCTTTAAAGATAGAACATACTTTCAAAATAATGTTAGTTTAAAAACAGTAATGGAGTCTCTCTCTAAAGTACACAGTAACTAATTCTTCCACTGTTCAGGGTTTGAAACAGTCCTTGGAGTTAGGCAAAATGGCTTCATTTATACTACAAGGATTCATTGTTACTGATTCTTTAAAAATTCTTTTCAGAGGGCAAGATGTGGCTCTTAGACAAACAAAAAGATCAAATGTTTGCAAAGTAACACAAGCTAGATTTTAGATCTAAGAATGCCAATTAATAAACTTTTTAAAAAGTCATATTCTAGACAATTGGTTCTTCCCATAGAGCCCCTTCCTTCCTTCCTTCCTTCCTTCCTTCCTTCCTTCCTTCCTTCCTCCCTCCCTCCTCGTCCCTTCCTTCTCTCTTCCTTCCTTCCTTCCTTCCTTCCTTCCTTCCTTCCTTCCTTCCCTCCCTCCCTCCTTCCTCTCAAAATCAAACAAACCAATATTTAAAGCAGCTGTGTCTCTCTATATATAAAAGAGAGAAGTGAAATTGCTTGGGTTGGAATGGGGGCTACCTTTGGTTCCTGCTTTTCCTACACATGCTAGAAATAAGGATTCTGAAGAATCCTAAGAATTTCTCAATGTCCAATTAGAAAATTCATTTTCTAATCTAAGATTTATCAGGTTCCTAGTGTTACACACATAGTTTGGGTTTTTTTTGTTTGTTTGTTTGTTTCTTTGTTTGGTGGGCGTGGCTGGAGGCAGGATCTGAAACAGAGAAGCAGCTAGTCAGGCTGTAACATTTACATTTGCTCCAATTATTAATTATTCTAAGTTCTCCACATCATTGTAATAGGCCTCAGAAATGCTACTTGGTAAGTTAGCAGTACCTGATAGAATGGGAGTCATGAGCAAAATCTCGTCCTGTTACTCTTACAGCAAGTAGACAAATTAATAAACAATTCAGTTAATTTAAGTACAATCGCTTCTCGGCCTTTTGGCTAAGATCAAGTGTAGCTAATTTAAGTACAAATTCTCATTTCAGGGACACATTTTTGTTGAAACTCTCTGTTAATTTGGCAGTTAACAAACTGGACAGACAAGGACTTTTATTGGAAATTCACAGGTATTTAACTATATTTTTAAAAATGCAAAGGCATTGGAACTAGCTTTACCTTGTGGTTGGGAAAGGATGTACTCAAGTATCACTATATTAAATATTATTGTAATTTAAAATATGGTCCCAAAGTAAACAATTTTTGGAGCCGCCACATAAGTGAAGGCTCGACAAAAATGGGAATAATTACAGCCACAACCACAATCATAACAAAAACATTCTCTGGCTAAAACCTATGAGACTCGTATTCTGTATGGACCCATTTATTCTCACTCCTTCCTGAAGACTGAGCCAGTGTCATTAGGCTTTATATCCAGACTGATCATGGACTTCATTTAGAAATAAGCTTTTTATTGCAATGTGAAATTTTAAATATTTAAATGTTACAGAGGGCCAGTATAAAGCCCTTCTCTGAAGGAGCCTCTGTGATCTGTAGCATCTGTGGAGATGACAATACTTGTTAATAACTGCCAACCCTCACTATTCCATCCTAAGAAACAGATCACAGCAGCACATTCTCATTTATTGGACCACCAAAGTGTATTTGTGTTTTTTGTTTTTAAGATTGGAGTGGTTGAAGGACATGTTTCTTGTTCATAAGGCTAATACTGAGAAGAAGCTGTATTGAAAGTGGCATTGATATGAGGACTACTTTTTTTTAAATGGACCACTTATGGAAAAAAAATATTGATACTCTTGCTTGAACACGAGCTTTACAAATGAGGGGGAAAAGATCCCTTTTCATGGTATTACTATAGAAGTTTATTATTATTCAGGCCCCAAAAATCCAAATATGCTTAACATCAAGGGAAGTGGTTGGTCTGTGTTTTCTGTGCATTCAACCATCTCAATTATATTCAAAGAAGAAGATAAATGCACCTACTTTATCCATTTTTACTTAAAATGTCTCTTCATATTTTACACCCAGTAATCGGCGTAGCATATGTTCACAGAATACTGCAATAAATGATAAATGTCCACATTATATTCATGATTTTTTTTTTTCAATGAGAGTTGATCCCATTTCTAGTTTTGACTGGCTGCCTGAGCCCGGTCATTTTTTATATTGAAAATAGACTCTCACTGTTACAAACATTAAATCAACCTTTATTCACATGCAGTTTTATTTGCTTCATAAGACCAGTATAAGCATGATTGAGAGATACCTTCCGCATTTTTTTCACATGGAAAAGTGGGTTTACTATTTAAGGCCCAAGTGCACTTGAGAAAGGGCCTTTGAAAAGCTCTGGATTTCAAGGCAAAACAATTGGCATTGACATTACGCTTGGATAAATGTTTGTACTTTGTAGCAGTTTCCTAGCATTCTCTTTTGAAACAATGCCGAGTCTCCAGATCAACATTGTACTCAATGATGTTTCTATTTTTGTTTTCCTTGATCAGTACCAGGGGAAGAAGACTGTAACAGATCCTTCAGAAAATCTGTTCAGGGTGACAAAGAACTCAAGGGAAAGCTAATCATCTAATGATTTCAAGGCACTTTAAATTCTTGGTACCCAGTTCACTTCTGTGAACCATCGTGCCTGATGAGTGCCTGAAGGGCCAAAACACTGACCACACATTTATGCTATATTACAAAAAAAAAAAAAACTGTTCACATATACAAAGCATGTGAGTGGAGAATGACCCCATGCTTTTGCCATAGCTCTGCTCAGAAAACAAGACAAATGAAGCAATGTAAAATGAGTTTTAAATGAGTACATGTGCTAGTTTGATTTTTTTAATAGGAAATATCCAAAATAAAAACATGCAATTGTGTTGAATAGGGACATATTTTGAAAAATATATATATATATACACAGAACGGGGATTTGGAATTAATATTTAATTTGAAGGAAATAGATATTAAAATCATTCCATTTTAATGAAATTAAATATGAAAGCATTGAAAATAAAATGTAGTTTTACCTAAAAGCATGCTAACTTAAAGCTGAAATGCTTCAGATAACAAGTTATCTACGCAAATTTTGTTTTCTTACTTGAACTTTTATTAACGTTGAAAACTGGCATTTGTTGGTTTTCACTGATACGATATTTCAAAAGAGAATTACCAGTTTTGTAGTTTTCTTTTCCTTGAACCAAAATACAATCCTTTAACAAAAAGTCTTGGTATTGAATCACTAGCAATGAGTAGCTCAAGGCCTTATTTAAAGAACCTCAATAATACCAAAAAGCAGAGAGGATATGAAAGGAAAGAAAATCTGGACTAAGCATGGTCTAAAAAATTAATTTAAGACATTCTTTTTTCCTCTTGCTTTCTCCAACAAAGTAATAACAGTTGGGAGTCTTTCACACAAAATCAGCCTCAAGCAGTCCATGAAATACAGAGAATGCAGAGACAGAGAATTGAAGTTGAAATTGTTTCAAAGTCCTCAATCTATACTGTCTTCAATATGCAAATAGAAAACTTTAAATAGGGATTTAGGGAAGTCCCTAATTAGGACCTAAATAGGAATAAGGTTGTTGGGGAGAAATGGACTCCCATGTAATTTCCCAGACTGAGGACTGAAAACATAGTTTAGAATTATGAAATCTAAAATAGTTCACTTTTGAGGCGCCTGGGTGGCTCAGCTGGTTAAGCCTCTGACTTTGGCTCCGGTCATGATCTCAGGGGGTTCGTGGGTTTGAGCCCTGCATGGGGCTCTGTGCTGACAGCTCAGAAACTGGAGCCTGCTTCAGATTCTGTGTCTCCCTCTCTCTCTGCTCCTCCCCCACTCGCACTCTGTCTCTCTCAAAAATAAATAAACATTTAAAAAATTTTTTTAAATACATAAATAAAATAGTTTACCTTATATACCAAGGGAAATACTGAATATATCATTGTGGTAAAAATCATAAATAATTTAATGGAATATCTAATAAAGTGACCGTGAATAAACAATGGTCATTTTTTAAAAATGCATGTTTTCATTGAAAAGAATTACAATCTTTAAGTTTACCATTTATCTGGACAAAGGAATTATATTAATGGCTTGCACTTTATATGGTACTAAAGCTATATACTTTATATATAAAAACATGTAATAAAAATAAATAAATATGGGCTACAAATAAATACAAATGTAATATATCCTCTCCAAACCTTGTCCGCGGACACCACACACAATGTATGTGTGTATGCGTGTATGTATGTATTCAGTGGCTCTGATCCACTCAGAATGAAACTAACTCCTATGACAGCCTCCAAATCCCCACCCAATCTGTCCCACTGCTTTCACCCGGCCCATTGTGCCCTCAGCACATTGACTTCCTTGCTATTCCTTGAACACAGCAGGTCCCAGCAGCTCAGGCTCTCCTCCTTACATGGCCTCTGCCTGCATGGCTCTTTCCCCACACAATCACAAGGCTCACTTTGTTCTGTTTACTCACATCAGTTCTTGGATTAAATACCAGCTTCTTATGAAGCATCCTTTTTAAATTGTAACCCCATAACCTCATGCATCTCCTTCCTACACCCTGATTTGTTTTTTTTCTCCATCACTTACCATCATGTTCCATTCCGTGCATTTTAATAACTTACTATTTGTTGTCTGTCTTCCCTTACTTACCAAAATGCACACTCCACAAGGAAGGTATTATCGTGTGCTTAATTTCTCCTTTATCTTCAGTGCTCCACAGAATGACCAGAATATTTTGATCAATAAGTAGTTTGGAAAATAGTGAATGCAAAATAATTCACTTTACTACAATATGGGCCAATTGTTGCTTCTTTCATTAGAAAATGTTGAATGAGTGGCAGCCATACGTATTCACTCAAATAGAATTCTCAAAACACATGAAAATATAACCACACACATTTTAAGTAGGGGAAACACTAGCACACGGATTAATGACATGGATTTTGGATTTTACAAACTTAGTTCAAATCTGGTTCTGGCTCTATATCATCTGGCAGTTCATGTAAACTCTCTAAGCCTCGATTTGCTCAAATGCAAAACGGGTGTCAAAATCTCATATGATTAATAGGAGGGTTAAATGAAGCACATCATTTGACTGTAATCATTATTTATTATCTAATTATATTATAATTTTATGTTTAGCTTTAATGTTATTATTGTAAGACTGTTATGACTGGGATCTTATGTCTCTAGATGGGGACTGAGACTGTGAATACTTAATTTAGAGCAAACTTGGCTGATCCAAGAGAAACTCAACCTGGAACAGCCCATTAACTTCTCTAACCTTTTGAACAATCATCTCCACTGGAAAAAACAACGTTATACACTAATTTTAATTCTGTTACTGCTAAGAGACCATGAGATAAAAGGAGGGTTCAGAAATAAAGGATCATTTCAATTTCATGACTTTTTATTAAAGAGAGAGACAACATGTGGGCAAGAGGGGCAAGGGCAGAGAGAGACAATCTTAAGCAGGCTCCACGCTCAGCACGGAGCCGACACGGGGCTCAATCCCACAACCCTGGGATCATGACCTGAGCCAAAATCAAGGGTCAGGCGCTAAACTGACTAAGCCACCTTGCCACCCCATTATAATGACTTTTTAAATGAATGCTTCTGAAAACACATCGTCCGATATAGCCCCAAGGAAACAGACTCCTCATTCATACTAATGTATAAGAACTACTTAATTACCATGTAAAGTTTGAAAAACAATCTCGTTTGCATTTGTTGGTTCTTCCTTTGTAATTGCTTTGTTTGTCACTGAGTGTAATGGTTCTAAGGTTTACCGAATAGATCCTGGGACTCAATTCTTTTTAGCTTTATTGATGTATAATTGACAAATAAAATTGTAACATATTTGAAGTGTGCAATGTGATTATTTGAGACACACACACACATTGTGAAAAGATATTGCCCCTTGGAGTTAGTTCACATACCCATCACCTCACATATTTACTTTGTGTGTGTGTGTGTGTGTGTGTGTGTGTGTGTGTGTAAGAGAGAGAATACTTAATTTCTACACTTAGAAAATTTCAATTATACAACATAGTGTTACCAACTATAGTCTCCATGTTATAAATTGGATCACCATCTTATTCATCTTATAACAAAGTTTGTACCCTATTGTCAGAGGAGGTGATCAAGAGCATGTTTTAACTGGTTGACTCAAGAACTAGAGGCAGGCAACTCTTCTGTCCTTGAAATGGACATTCTTCTCACGGTTTCTATGGTGGAAGCCATGTCAAGAACATAGCCTTCAGAGAGCAAATGTGTTGAGACTACCTGGACAATACATGTGATTGAATCCAACTAAAGCCTCTACATAGAGGAAGATTCTGGCAGGTAGGTGCAGAGATCTTATCCTGAGGTCACCCAAGACAAGACTCAGGTATATATGAGTTCCTTTACTCTTTAAACCTGCCACCTAACAATTCAAAGAGTTCTGCCTCTTTGATCTCTCCTTGCCTTTTGTGTGTGAGAGCCATTTTCAAATTTTGACTGGAGAACTTCTTGAGGCTGCAAACCACCTTTTGCCAGCTTCTCCCTATTTCTCCCAATTCCCAGCCCCTGGCAAACACTTTCCGATTTTTTGTTTCTATGAGCAACTTTTTCTTTTTCTTTTTTTGTTTAAGCTTTTGCATATAAGTGATACCGTGCATATATCGGTCTTTCTCTGTCTAGTTTATTTTTCTTAAAATTTTACCCTCTAGGCTAATCCAGGAATCTCAAATGATAGAATTTCCTTATTTTTTAAGATTGAATAATGCTTTGTAGTTTTGATCCATTCATCCATTGATGGGCACTTAAGTTGTTTTCATACCACGGCTGTTGTAATGTTGCAATGAACATAGGAATATAGGTATCTTTTTGAGATAGATAATAGTTTCTTTTGATAGTCTGTTAAACTAAGATTTCCTTACCTTTTTCCTGTGCCTTAAAATATTAACCTTAAATTAAGCAGGATGACCACATTTATCAATTTATTTAATCAAGAATCTCTGGAAAGAATCAAGGGTTTCCCTGATTTATATACTAGACTCAAATGTATTACAGAAAGCCAACATATTGTTTCATTTAAATAATTTTCTCCTGAAAATATCAATAATAGAAAGACTGAACATAAAAAAATTACACAATCAAATCTTATATTGATTTGGAAACTTCCTTGACCTACCTGTAGATCCTGAGAGGTAGTTTCATTGAAGCTGGAAATCTTATTTTCCTCTAATTTCATTTTATCAGTGAGTCATGCCTGAGACAGCATTCGTGACACAAATCAAACTATTAAGAATAAGCAACACATCATCCCTTAGCATATGGAAGAATTCAAAGTCAAACATTTTACCAGAGTATTTTAGAGTATAGCAATGTTTAACTCATGTAGTCCTCTAGAATTCACAAATTGATTCACTTTCTTTTATCTCCCAAACAAAAATGGGCTTTTCTTATTTCAACTTCCCTTTACTTCTGAAGCAAGATGTGGCTAACTTGATACATTATTTCCCTTATCTCAGTTCAAAATGAGATAGTCCTACTAATGAAATTATTCTTGTCTGTCCTTTTTCACCAGTGGATCATACTTTACTGCAAGGGTTTATGGACTGTGGCCCTCATTTACATATTATAGTCTATGAATAAGTATTTCCACCACTTCAATTTCCCTTCAATTCTATTTTCAGACATAGAGCTTCTCAGTTTAGTTCTACTATAAAAGATTCATTAGACACTTATGTGCTAGGTACTGTATTACATACAGAGACAGCAATCAGGAAATTTTATAAATCCCATATACATATTTATAACATCTTCATTGCCCATAGGATCTGAGGTATGGTACAAAGTTTATATATAATATAAAAGGATAAAAGAATCTTTTAAATTCTCTTTGAAGTACTATAAATATAAAAATAATTTTAAACATTGAAATAGAAAGTAGAAAAATGCAGCTAAAAAATTCATAATGCCCTTAAGATTTTGAAGGATTACAGCTTTTCTAAATATTGGGGCTAAACCCATGAAAAAATTTCTTTACTTAGCTGTCTTGATTACAAAAAATTAATATATCCATTTTCATGAATACTTTATTAACATTTGGAACTTTCATACATACTAGACATTTGAGAGTTATGGTTTGTTTTCAGGATGAGTGCTTGGAGGGTTAATATTCTGTTCCTTTATTATTAATATTAATATTGTTATTATTGTTATTATTATTATTATTATTCTGTATTTCTAATTAAGAGCATATCCATGAGCTTTAGTATTTGGTCAGACACTGGGTTGAGTTAATGGTGTTTGATAAAATAAAGGCACGATTGATGGTCTCACTCATATCTTCATGGAGGTGGGGTTGCAAAGATAAGCAAGGCCACAGTGAAATGGGAGAAAAATATAATTCAATACAATAGTACCTTACTACAACCATACCTGAAAAGAATACCTCCAAAGTAGATTTATTTCTTGAACAACCATCACTAAATACCTCCTGTGTATCAGGCACAGAGGATGCAAAGACGAAATAAAACACTCACTGCTTCCAGAAAACACAGCATTATGGTCCCTCTTGAAAGCCTCTGCTCCCAGCAGCTATCCCAGGAAAAACAGAACAGAGAAATATGACTCATAACGACTCCCGCAAGGGGTGATTTTTCTCCAGCAACTTTTACAAAGAAAAGTAAAATCAAAATTCATGTGGGCTGACTTTATTCTATTTTAATTAAAAAAACTGTCATAAACAATTTTTTAAATCATTATTGCTTGTCTACAATGATATTGACATTATATAAATAGATCTCCTAATCATCAAAGAATATCTCTGGCTCAAGAAATCTGAAATTATAGTGAATTAATGACTTGGAATGCCACTTCCATAAGCTCACTGACCATTGACTTAATTGTTGAGTGCCAAAAGTAGTAGGTACTATATATGTAATTAAAAAAAAACTTTGATAATTCTTATGAACAAAAAATACTTTCCTCTGTAAGGAAAAATCTCATTAGTACTTCAAAGATAATAAACTAGTAACTTGATCAAACTGTCCCTGGAAGATAAAGTGTCAAATATACATTCGCTATTCATCTGTGAACACCTCTGTTTTCTCCCTTTGAAAAAACAGATTCTCATAATTTTCACTGACAGGGACTAAAAACAGAACACTGTGAAAAGCACCATTCATTTAATGAGTTTTTTCTTATTGGAAACTCCAGTGTCTCAGAGTTGTGCTGACGTTTGTGCTTTTTGATTTAATGCGGCAGCTTTGTCTTTTGGGAAACTTGCTCTGACACAGAACCACTTTATATTTGCCTAATTAGAATTCAGAAGGCATCGAGAGGTTGGAGATCCCTTCCACTGCTTGCCAAAGTCCCCCTTTCATGGCTATAATTCAAATTCTTTAATTCAGTGAAAATTTTAGTGAAAAATCTTCCAGATCAGACAAGTCATGACATAGCAACCAAGAGCACACCATTTTGAAACTTAAAGTGTTGCCAAAATTATATGCAACACTTTAAGTTATCACCACATAAAATTGGCTTAGGATAAAAATTTCAAATAGATGTTCACTTGAACCTCTTACAGAAAGACTATCTGTCTTTCCTACTGGAACCTCTGAAGAATCATTAAAGATAAAAATTGCCTAGTCTTTTAAAATAATTTGTGATAAAAGGCACATCTATATCAGTATATGCAGGTTCCCTGTTGGATGCCACTTTGTCTAGGCTTTTATTTTCCTCACCCCTCCATTGGTACTGTTCCTGGATCACACCCAAGACATCTGCTCAGCTGTGCTCTAGTCTTTAAATATGATGATGCAGTGATTAGTGGGCCAGAATGCTTAGTGCTGGGACTGGTCTGTATAATATGGTCCAGGGTGGCTTACCCTGGCGCTTCTGCTCATTTGCTAAGCAGATGGTCAGGGCTGGGGGCACATCTGTGACCATGAAAGAAATGTGTTTTCAGTGCAACCCCAACTGGCCTGAATAGAGAATGAACTCCTATTTCTCGCCTTGATTAGCTCTTACTTTAACAAAACAAGATAATTGGTCCAGGTGCTAAGTCAATAAATTAAGGAAATACTAATTATGCCCAAGAAGAAAATAATCAGGTCCAGGATGGTATTTTGTTGTGGCAATATTTATTCGGGTCAACATCTTAGAAAGAAAAAGCTAAACATTTAAAAAGTAAAGGACAAAAGACAAGTCAGGTCATACAAAGAGGACTTAGCTGCTTTAGGTAGTTATGTGCAACAGTGAAGAGAGAAGGAGAGACACTGGTTGGAAGTCTAGAAGAAGCTCTACATTGAAATATTAAATCTAGATAGTCACCATAACCTTAATGTTGAACATTGTCCTGAGTGCATACACACATTATTCAATTTAATTCTCACAGTATTCTCCAAACCAGATATCTCTATCCACATTTTACAGGCTGAGGAATCTGGGATTCAGAGAAGTTGACTCTTTCAAGATAACAGCTATCACCTAAAACCAACATTCTTAAAAACTGAAAAGAGTATGAAAGAAAGAGAGGTAAAGTAAAGCCAACAGTTTAAGAAGAATAGTATCATTAAGTGCCAACATCGTAAAAGAATTGAAAAAGAAAAGGCAGGAAGGTATGAGAGTATATAATAAAAGAAAAGTTGCCAAAGATATGAGGTGGGTTTGGAACAGGTGGACCTGTTAACATTTACATTTATTTACGTGTCTACACACAAGAGTGACATGTTAGTGTTGATGTCTCTGGGTGAAAATGTGCAGGGCATCTTCTGAATGAAGGGAATGTATGCTAAAGCAGCAGGTTCTGAAATAAATGACATTAAGGGAGGTAGTTTAGGTGGATAATAACAATAAAAGCAACAGGAGGTAAAGCCTTGAGATGTTGGAGAAGAATAGCCTGATTAGGGTCAAACTATTGTTGAGATTTGGACACTAAATATTTGTTTGGGTAAAAGGTAGAAAATGGATGTTCGCACCAGAAATATTTATATACAGATAAATCTAAAGATGCTAATAAATTTCATAATTTAGACTAAATTAATGTCATATATGTCCATATAAATAATGCACATACCTATATGTATATGTATATAACATTATTTTATCTATTATATGAGATATATAATACATATACATAGATATAATGTAAAATTATCTATCTTATAATAAGCATACATATAAAGTTAACAGTTATATGTCATTTATATATAATTATTAACCATATTATAGGTATTCATATATATACAGTTTTAGATATTGTATATTGTGTATATTATGTGATATGATTACCCATTGTAGTTAACAGTTTCTGTGTTCTCCTTATCATCTTTTTAGGAGATCAAAGAGGAAAATTATTATATTACTTGCCTTTAATTACTCAATGAAAATAGGACTGTATTATTATGCTATTACCATCTGTCTTTCCTACTAGACAGATCCGCGTGATCTGGAACTCTATATTTTTATGCCCTGTTGATCTCCCACACCTAGCACTGAGGTGTGAATATTATTGAATCTGTAATTTAAAAAAAAATACCAAACTATTAAATTCCAAAAACTAAAGGATGGGAGAAGCATGATAACAAAATAGTGTCAATTCCTGCATAACAGTTATGCAGGAACTAATAAAGCAAGAATTTATTGGAAGAAATCTGGTATCAGTGAAGGGGGAAAAAAACACAGAAACTTGGAATAGCAAGTTGAAAATTTGAAATAAAATTTAAAATAACACAGACTTTTTAAATTAAAATTAGGACATCATGGATGAACTTCTATGTAAAACATGTTAGATAGAGATGTTTTTGAAATAAAGATCTACAGCTATACATTGTATTTCATCACATGGATGGCCAGGAATATTTTGCTAATCCAGGCTATTCTTTTTTGAAAAGTTTGTTTGTCGAGAACTACCAGAATAGCAATGCTTTCATATTTGGAAGTCTCTATCTCATAAATAAACCACATATAGGAAGTTTAACTGGCAGTGATGCACATAGACACTAACGCGAAAACCTTAAATCCTGGCTATTTAAGAACAAGTCAGATGAAGGCAAGAGGTCATTCAGCTATTATGACTTAATTTGACATGGCTAACTCAAATGCCATGTGTTTTACTATCCCATTCTTGGATCATTCTCACTGCTTTCTTCGCCCACTTGTTATGATACATGATGCATAATACAAAATAGCTCCTGGCCCATTTTTTTAAATGGTGGGAAAATATTTATTATTATTATTTTTTTTTTGCTGTTTACTTTATGATTCTTCTATAGGAACAACTCTGTTCTGATATCTTCAATTTTGTCACTTTCTTTTGACATGTCTTGTCGTCAGATGGCCCAATATGTTGTTACTTGAGGAGATTTAAGTTTTCTGATATGAATTCAGTATTTTTCCTCATCATCAACTTGACAGCTTTTCTCTTATACCTTTCTTCTTGTTCTTCCTCTTTAGCTCTGGGAAGAAGAGAGTTCTCATTCATCTTATATTTTCTTTCCATTTCTCTCTGATTTTCTTTAGATCTCAGTACCAATTATAAACCCCCATCCTAGCCCAAATGTTCTTCTACTAACTACAAATTTTGTTTCAGCTTCTCTTTTTCTCTCTTTGAATTCAATTTCCCAAGATGTATCATCTGTTATCTCTATGTCTCCACGTCTTCTTTGTTCCTGCCTAGGGATTGACTTTAGTGCAGACGAAAGGGTATAAGGAATTTACTAGCTGGAGAAGACTAGCATAATACCACCTTGGGGGAATCCCCCACCTGTTGTCCAGATGCTTGCTGGAAACTTTGGTCTTTGTATCATCTTTAGCCTCAATCTTCGAGCCTCCTTATGCAACAATACTCTGATCTATCAACAACTGGCTCAAGATCCCAGGTCTATGTCAACAATGACTCGTACCATTTCTGTGGCCCTAACCCATTGTTACCTCATCTTTTTTCTGCTTTCCTAACTTTTAAACATCATCTTGAACTCTCACACTCAAATTCAATTTACCTCAAAATACTTTTGGTATTCCCACACTAATGCTAGGGTCTGTGGCAGGGACTTGAGAATACCAACTTGAAAAATTATCCATATCTCTTCAAGGATTGATGCTTTTGTTTCCTCTCCACTCTCCCACTGCCTTAACTATCTGCCAACTGGCTTCCATCAATGCTGCTCTTCTGAAATTGTTCTCTCTAAGGTTGCCAATGGTTTCCTTGATCCAAAATTAAATAGTTTTTTTTATTTAATATTCTGTTTGTTCTCTCTAGGGTTGCCAATGATTTCCTTGTTCCAAAATTAGGGTTTTTTTAAATTTAATATTCTCTTTCCCCTTGACTTTTCTCCTATTATTGGTTTTATTGAGCATCCATTGGCAACTGCCTCATCTTGTCTCTTATAATGCTTTGCTTATACTCCAGCCGCTACAACTGCTTCATTTTATTTTCCTTGATATTATTTTAATGGACCGCCTAATCAAGTTTGCCTAATATTGGATCCTGATTTTCTATTTTTACTTTGCACTGTCTCCCAAAAACAAACTACAACAACAAAAAATCTAACTTCAAGACTTAAACTAATGAGGAGCTATATTTTATTCATCTTGTTTCATTCATTTATTAAGCATCTTTTTTATCTCTAAATCTGATGTTTTACCTAAACTTTGTACCTAAAAAGTGAGGAAGTAGATTAAATCTTTAAATAATGATGAACTTTAAAAATTCAATGGCAGTGTAATAGCAAATCCAAGTTGTCTTTCAAGTTCCACATTTACATTTATAGTTGCTTACTTAACTTCAGCATTTCTACCTCCACTAAAATGTTCCAGCACAAAATGCTCTTCATGTTAACACATCTGTAGAATAGGGAATTGTTTTGCTCCTTTAATTCTGCCACTTTTTCATATATCTACATTTTTATTATTAATGCCTTGAACATATAGCTGAATTCAAAAAGACGATAAATGATAAGCCCAGTCTTTTTTTGAAATAGTGCTTTTGCTCCAGAATTTAGACCTAGGATCCTGGAATAATTTTTGAGTTTCCTCTTCCTTACTTTCTAGATAAAAGGAGTTGCCAAATCCTCTTTGTTCACCTTTAGTAATAAAAGCAATCATGAATAACAGGTGCCTGGGTAGTTCAGTCAGTCAAGTGTCCCACTTTTGATCTTAGCTCAGGTCTTGATCTCAGGGTTGTGAGTTCAAGCCTGGCTTTGAGCTCCACAGTAGGTCTGGAGCCTACTTAAAAAAAAAGGCAATCAGGAATAATACCTGATATTAGAATATAGCTCGGAAGTTCACATTGCTTCCTCCCACATATTATCTCATGTGAGATAGAGAGAAGAAATAGATATGCAGGAAATAATAGTATTATCTCACATAATGAGTTTGGTGTAATTGTCCCATTTACCATATGGTATGCTGAGGCTGAGCTAAATGATTCATAATTTAGGATTTATGCTAACTCTATTATGCCCTATGACACTAGTTCATGATATTCAGTGACTCTCAAGCTTTTTTTCCCCTTCCTATATTTGCTAATTATATATAGTTTAGGTCTTATTATCTCCAACCTAAATTAGTAGAAGAGTTTATTTTGTTTCACTACACCTTGGCTATTTCTACTATTCATTCTGCTCGTTGTTATCATTCTTTGTTACATTCACATTCCATTTAAAATAGTTTTTTTTCTTCTGATTTTAAAACAAATAGATTTTCAAACTCCTGAAGATGTTTTATTTGTTGTCCTCTGGCATTTACTATTGTGGAATAAAAATTTGAGGCTCTTTTAAATTTTGTTTCTTTGAAGGTTCGTTTGGTGTTTGAGTTTTTGTTTGTTTTGCTAATAGTATGTTTGTAGAGATTCATCTACATTTGCTTGTGCCTATGTCTCATCATTGGACTGTTTAGATTTATGTTTTCAATTACACGTTGTGTTTGTTTATATTTTATTTATCTTCTCTTCTTCCCAAACTCATATAACAAGTATTTTGCATTTGTTTCCATTTTGCTAATCATGGTTTTTTTTTTTCATTTTAATTCGTGAAAAAAGGGATAAAAAGGAAATGAGGCAAAATAATCTGAAGATTAATCAATTAAAATTTCACTTTAGAAAATCAGAGAAGGGGTGCCAGAGTGGCTCATTTGGATAAGCATCCGACTCAATATCAGCTCAGGTCATGATCTCTCAGTTGTGAGATGTAGCCCCAAGTTGGGCTCCAAGCTGGGCTTGGAGCTTCCCTGGGATTCTTTCTCACCCTGTCTCTCTGGCCTTCCCCGCTTGTTCTCGTTCACTCTCCCTCTCTCAAAATTGATAAATAAATTTAAAAAATAAAAATAAAAAATCAGAAGAAAATCATAGTAACCGTAAAGTAAAAGAAATGACATAATACCATTTTGAACAGAATATCATGACATAGAAAGAAAAAATTGGAATAGAGAGCTTCAACGAAGCCAAAAGTTGTTTCTTTGAAAAGATGAATAAGTCAGCAAACTTTTGGCAAGACTAAAAAGACTTAGAATCACCCTAAATTTTAGGAAACAGATAAATCTCTTCAGAGTGATTTAAATACTGCATTAGTTTTTACTAGATAATGTCTATATTATTTCTATTCCTAAGACGGAAACATTTAACACCTGTTTATGCTTAATAAAATGTAAATATACTACTGGGTCTAAATTTTTTCTGCACTTAAGGATACATTTGAGACTAACAATATGGAAGCTAAATATTGTAGAATAAAATTTGCCAAATAAAGAAAAATATCTTTCAGATTCTTCTCTTAAGGCATTTTAAATTTAAAATTGTCTAGAGGAAAACACAATATTTTGACTTATTTAGGAGATACAAAATTTCAGCTCAATAAACCTTTGTTGAGTGTACCAGATGTAGTGAAACCCTTGAAAGCCCTCTCAAGTTCCTGAAGAGAGGTGCCTGGTCAGACTTCAGGAAAGATGTGAAAACACAAGATATATATACAAAGAAAGATCCATATGAGAATTCTATGAGTCAAAAAATTAAGAACTACAGCAAGAGAAAACTTTATAGATGAAGATGTTATGTGTGTGTGCATGCATGTGTGTGTATCAGCGTGTATGTGTGTGTGGATTAGTGAGGTAAAAAAAATGACCATGTATTAGCACATGCAAAGGATGCTGGTATTTGTAAATTCTCAACTCCCAAATGAAAAAAAAATATATATATATATACACACATATATACATATACATATATACATATGTACATATATGTACATATGTATATATGTATATATATAATATAAGTATGTATGTGCACGTGTGTATTAGTGGTTACTTCATCTCACCAACCATATATATATGTGTATATATATATGTGTATATATATACATGTGTATATATATATATATATATATATATACATGTGTATATATATGTGTATATATATGTGTATATATATACATGTGTATATATATATATATATACATGTATATATACATATATATATACATATATATATATGGTTGGTGAGATGAAGTAACCACTAATACACACGTATTATATATATATATGACTATCAACCATTTATATATGATACCATATATATACACCCTAGTTTTTTCTGTGCCATCTCTGGCACACTTTCTAATGGATTTCATTTAATTAAATTTGGAATATTCATGGGGAAACTTTCTAATAAATTTCTTATTTTCACTGTTGACAGGGGCAAACAGTCGTTTGAATGTTTACTGTTCATCACAACACATGAGACATCATTTGCATGCACCATGAAAGACGTTAAGTGGGGGCGTCTGGGTGGCTCAGTTGGTTAGGCGTCCAACTTTGGCTCAGGTAACGATCTCCAGTTTCATGAGTTTGAGCCCTGCGTCGGGCTTTGTGCTCACAGCTCAGAGCCTGAGCCTGTTTCGGATTCTGTGTCTCCCTCTCTCTCTGCCCGCCCTCCGCTAGCACTCTGTCTCTCTCTCTCAAAAATAAGTAAACATTTAAAAAAAAAGAAGTTAAGTGAAAAATTTCTCACATTTATGAGCAGTGGGGTCCAAATTTCAGTTGTCCTAGCACCAATGAAATTTGTAACTTTGAGCAATACCACCTTCTGTACTAGGGTGGGGGATATCCTACTTATATGAAGACTCCTACTCTACAAAAACAACACAGCATGTTTATTTTACCGAGGTTTTACTCCAGTCTTTTCATACTAACAAAGGGGGATTAGATCCTGTATGAGAGAAGTGACTTTTGCTAAAGCTGGTATCTTTATTGCACACATGTGTGTATGCATGTGTCACAGAGAGATTGAAAGAGACATGGTTGTAAAACGTGTTACCCCTAGTTTATTAACATTGGGTAATGAGCTTGGGTAATGAATTTAAATGATATTTCAATGCTATTGAAGCACTATCTTCTTTACTACTAATTTTCTTTAAAAGTTATACTTTTGCCATATTGAGTCAGAGATCGCTAATTCCATGAAGAGGGGAAAAGGAAAATAAAAGAGGCTTTGGGATGGTATATTCAAGGAATCCTAAAATTATGATGGTCCACTATTCCCTTTATTTCATAAACCATATGTTCTGCTTCCTATTTAGGGGAGATATAACACAGATGCATCTGGAAGGCTTTTACTGCCCTTAATTTTTTTTTAAATCCCTGTCCTAAATAAAGCTTAGGTATTAGAAGTGGTATAGAAATGTACAAGCACGATTTGTGACTAGGACTAGTCCTAACATTTCAATGTAAAAGGCATTGGTTTTATATTTTATATCCAATTTACTCAGCATAAATGAGTTTTGGAACCTGAGTATTATGTGGAGCTCAATTAAATAAGCTAGCAAATATAGACACTCATTTCTTAAATCAAGACATTTAGTATTTAAAAAAACAAAACAAAACAAAGGTAGCACTCATTTTAATACCCCAAATCAGAAATGAAATATTTGGAAACAGGAAAATGTGTTTGAGAACTAAATCTGTAATAAATCTTGCTTACTTGTTTAATGAAAAAGTGCTTCAATCAGAAAGCACATTGGATATCATGACCGAACCATGACCCGGATATGTGAGGTTGACTTTTAAATGCCTCCAGTTGTCTCTAATTAATACACATCCTTCACCTTGAAATCGAAAACAAGTATAGCATCAAGGGATTTCATTAGTGTTAAGAAGTTTAAACATAGCATCATTAAATGGTATCTGAGGAAAATCTAGTCTTTATGGCATTTACTTTAAAAAACTAGGAAAACCAAATAGTTATATATATATTTCATTTCATCAAGAAGATATCAAGTACATATACGAAGATATCAAGCCATATATGAAGAACATCACGGAAGTTTTTACAATGCAGAAATAAAGATTCTTAATGTCAGCTTCTTCCATAAACAAAAAGATTTTTATACAGCTAATTAATGTTCTAACATCAATTTTATAATTAAAGTCAAGTTTAAGACAATCTAACTTCAACATTTGCTGTAAAAAATGTGTTGGAACATTGTTCCCCAGAAACTTTAAAAATAATATCCTATTTCATATTTAATATGGGTCACCACTGGTAAGTAAAATATGCTTATGCCTCAGAGTATACGGAATATTCCACAGCTTCCAAAAGAATAGTGTGATTTCAGTAGCCACTAACCACATGTGGATATTTACTTTAATTTTTTTAATTTTTTAGGTCTTATTTATTTTGAGAGAGAGAGAGAGTGAATGAGCAGGTGAAGGGCAGAGGGAGAGAGAGAGAGAATTCCAAGCAGGCTTCACACTGTCAGCACAGAGCCAGACATGGGGCTCAAAATCACAAACTAGGGAAGTCAAGAGTCAGATGCTTAATCAACAGAGCCACCCAGGCGCCCCACCACATGTGGATATTTAAATTTTATTTTAATTAAAATTAAATATAATTTGGGGCACCTGGGTGGCTCAGTCGGTTAAGCGTCCAACTTTGGCTCAGGTCATGATATCGCGGCTCATGAGTTCAAGCCCCATGTCTGGTTCTGTGCTGACAGCTCAGAGCCTGGAGCCTGCTTCAGATTCTGTGTCCCCACTCATACTCTGTCTCTGTCTCCATCTCTCTCTCTCAGAAATAAATAAGTATTAAAAATAAGTAAATAAATAACATTAAATACAATTTTAAAATTAAGTCCCTTAGTTCCTCACATTTCAAGTACTCATTACACACATATGGCTGGGGGTTGCTGTACTGGACATCACAGATACAGAACATTAGCACATGACAAAAAGTTCTACTGGAAAAGGATGCAGAGTCCAGAGAAAGATTTCAAGAATAGGCATACAGAGCTTTAGTAAGTGTTAAAAATGGTAGAATTTTTTTTTAAATGGCAGAATTATTTAGTTTGGAAAGAAGAAAAAGGCTTGGCCTTATGATGGTCTTTGAATGACCATCATTCAAAGAAAGGTACAAAGAGACACAGCCAGCTGTTTTTCATATACTGGGTTGAGACAGGAGGGATCAATTTAGAATATAGAGAAGGAATTTAAAACAGAAGGAGTGAGGGTTATTTAAAAAGTGAATGACTTACAGGAATCTTCACATTCATGGCTTTCTATGAAAAAGCCACGTAGCTAGTGAAATCTGTGAATATTTATCATTGATAATTAAGTGAAATGCCTAGATCTCCTTTCTAAACTCAGAGGAGTCAAAAAATCAATCAATCAATCAATCAATCAATATTTATTGGGTAGATACTATATTGGGCACTGTACAAGAGATAAAGTATACAACAGGAACACTAAACACAATTTACCTAATCCCTCCCCTTACAGTATCACATTCCAGGAATGAGGAAGATAAGGAATATATAAATACCCAAATAAAATAGTTTCAGGTAATAACAGGGTCATAAAAAAGATAACATCGCATAAAATGGAGAATATGATGGTGGGTAGTACATGAATTTGAGAAGTCAAAGGAAGGTCCCTCTGAAGAGCTGATATTTGTGTTGAGATCCACCACGTCTGGAGAATAATGAAGAAGGGGAAGAGTACTGAGTATTGGAGAAATATTCAGGGGCCATCTCATATAGGTCCTGTGGGCCATGATAGGGAGCTTATGTTAATCTGGTTGCAATAGGAAGACAATGAATGATTTAATGAGATCACCCTGGCTCTTTTTGACAACTGGGACATAACAGCCAGGAACAGTCGGGTGAGCAGTCAGTGAAAGATAACATGATTGGATCACAGATTTATCAGTAGGGATGCCAATGAAATGTCAGATTTAATATTTGGAGGTAGAATGGAATTCATTAATGGGTTGGAAGTAGTGAGTAAGATTTAAAAAAAAAAGAGGAAGTAAAGGATTATTCTTAGTGTTTGACGTGGGCAAAGGACAAAGGGCTGAATAATGGAGGACCTTACTGAATTAGTGGAGACTTTGTGTGGGGACATATTTGTGCAAAGTCCCTGTGAAGTCTGAAGTATCTTTTAGACATTAAAGTTGACATGTGAAACAGACATTTGGATATAAGAATCTGCAAATCTGGGGAGGGTCCACCAGAAAAAAAAAAGGATTTAGAAAATTTGAACATTTTTGTTAAATATCTTGATCTGACATTATTAGAATATGACTGCAAAATACGTAAACATTGAATGTGCATATTCCCCATGGTAAACTATCTGCTTGGCTATAAAGTACTTCTAACTCAAGATTAAAATCTTATAAATTCTGATCTAAAAGTATCATAGAATTAAATTAGAATTGATTGACAGTAAAATATCTAGAAAATATGCAAATATTTGGCAATTAAATACATTCTTGTAAGCAAATCAAGAATTTTTAAAGAATCACCAAAAGTAGGAAAATATTTTCACCGAATAATAATGAAAACAAGCACATTAAAATTTAGTGGATACAGCAAAATCACTTCTTAGAAGTTTATACTTTTAAATGCCTATATGAAGAAAAGAAAATAACAAAAATAACGATTCTTAGTTTTTTAAGAAGCAAAGAAAGGAACAGAAAATTAATCCCAGAGTAAAGTTATTAAAAAACAGTATAAAAGCAGAAAGCAATGAACTAAATAACAATAGACAAAAATTTTAAAAGCCAAAATTTGGTTCCACTTAAAGGTTAATAAATTTACCAGATTTACCTACAAAAAAAAAAAAAGAAGATACCAATTACCAAACTGGAATAAAGATAGAAATAAATGAACTAAAACTGTCTTTACTCATAGTTAATATAACTGCTTCCAAAGAAACACCTGGGAAATCTATAAAAATATACTAGAGGGGCGCCTGGGTGGCTCAGTCGGTTAAGTGTCCGACTTCGGCTCAGGTCATGATCTCGCAGTTTGTGAGTTCGAGTCCCGCGTCGGGCTTTGTGCTGACAGCTCAGAGCCTGGAGCCCATTTCAGATTCTGTATCTCCCTCTCTCTCTGCCCCTCCCCTGTTCATGCTCTGTCTCTCTCTGTCTCAAAAATAAATAAACGTTAAAAAAAAATTTTAAAAATACTAGAACAAGAAAATTTAGAAAGTTCATTGCATACAAATATATAGAAATCAATTGTATTTCTATATACTAATCGAAAACAAATAAAATTAAAATAGAAATATTTATTTGCAATAACATCAAGAAAACCTAAAATAATTGGGAATAAATTCAACAATTTTAACAAATGACACAAAAGACTCCTACACTAAAAACTGTAACATGTTGCAAAGACAAATTGATAACTAATTTTCCTTATCCTCAAACTGATGTGTAAACTCAATGCTCTCTTGATCCAAATTTCATCAGTATTTGTTGTATATACTAACAAACTGATCCTAAAAGTTAAATGGGAATGCAAATGATTGGCAGTAAACAAAACAATCATGTAAGATAACAAATGTGAAGAAATTGCACTTCCTGATTTTAACTCTTACTTTAATGTTAAGGTTATCAAAACCGGATGGCTAAAGCTAGAAATGTAGATAAATGGACCAAAACGAAGAGTTCTAAGATACACTGATACTCATATGGTCAAGTGGTTTTCAACCAAAGCAATAAACAAAAAAATAAATCCTTTGAACAAATGGTGCACCAAACTGACTTTCTATATAAAAAAAAAATAAACACATACCTCATAGCATAGACTACCATTAAATGCAGATGGTCATAGCTTTAAACATAAAAGTTAAAGGTACTAAAATTCTAGAAGAAATAACAGGAGAAGGCCTTCACAAACTTGGGGTAGGCAAATATTTTTTTAGGAAGAATCATAAATCACTAGGCACATACAAAACAAAGAAAAGTTGAACTAGATCATAATTTAAAACTTCTTATGAAAAGTTTACATTAAAGACAGAAGGAGGCAAGGGACATAAGGGAGGGGAAATATATGTATATATTGGTATATTATATATATTTTCTGTAGGTCTCTGTCTCTCTTTATATATAAATATATATAAATATTTATATATATAAAGATTAACCAAAGATTTATAACAAGATATAAAATAATTTGCTATATAAAATAATTAAAAAGACTAATTAAATATGTGCCAACTTGAACAAGCATTTATTAGAGAAATGAAAACATATGTCCGCAAAGACTTATTAGAGAATACTAATAGTATCCTTATTCATAATAGCCAAATATTAGAAACAACCCAAATGTCTAACAACAGGAAAATGTATATACAAATTATCGTGTATCCAAAACATGGGACACTTAAAAGGAATAAACTATTGATACAACAGAGTAATAGATTTCAAACTTCTTTCATCTGGCAAAAGGAAAGAAACCAGACATAAAAGCAGATACTGGATGAGTCCATTTACATGAAGTTTAATAACAAGTACTACTAACTAACCTATTATGGTAACAAAGGAAATGCTGCTTATGGACTTTTGGGACTGACTAGAAAGGGACATAGGTCTGAGTTTCTATTTGTGACTGAGGCTCATAGGACTACGAGACATGCTAGCACTCATTGTAGAAGTCATGTCACTTGATGACTATGTATCTGAGCACAGCTACTGTGCCCTGTGATGGAAAGACTGACCGGTGAGCAAGCAGCAATTGAGGACTGCAGTGGGCAGATCCTGAAGATTCAGACTTTGGAACAGTTCCAGTATCCAGCAAGTTGGGATAAAAGACTGATACTGGACACCTTGAGAAAGAATGGATGAATCTTAATATTTCATTACTTATTCACATTAAAAATACATTTCTTTAGCAATCATTTGGTGTTGACTTCTAAGTTCTTCCATAAGGCATTCTAATGGTGTCACTTCTTTAAAAAGATTCACTGATAACTTTGAGCGAAGGGTTTCCCTTTTAATTTTGTTGTTAGCACATACTTTCATGATCAGTATCTGTATGTATAAATTAATCACCTAGAACCGCACAAAAGGAGGCTATTATAAATTTTAGCAGGTGTGGTCTAGATTCAAATGATGACCTGTTCTATGATGTTCTTCTGAAACTTTCCTATAAAATTGCACAATACAACCTAATAATTATATCTTACTTGTTCTTATAGCTGCATAAAAGAAATGCATTGAATCATTTAACTATTTTTTCACAAATATCATTAGGGAAGTATTTCATTCATTCATCATTTTATTCATCTCACAAACATTACTGAGTATTCTGTGTCAGGCACTGTGCTAAATTCTGAGACAATCAGAAGCTAGTACAGTTTGGTAGAGTTTTGTTACACAATGAAAGCTGTATTATGTTAAAAACAATACAGGATAATAAAAATTCAAATTAATATAATGTATTACTATGTAGCTATAATAACAGGAAATGCTTTCTGGGTTACTTATAGTCTGTGGATTTCTTCAGAGCTTTAGGGGTCCTGTTAATCCTTAAATTATCAATGCAAAAATAGTCAAGACATTATCTCCAAATGAATGTAGAAGCTGGAGCTTAATAATAGACAGGACATATTCTCTCAAGGAATGTCAGAGTCACTTGCCAATGGATAATTTAATTTCTGTCTTTTGCAAGGAGGGTGGGAAAATTCATTATATGCAAGTTTCTTATATATGCTAACAATTGTTGTAGACAATTTAGCATAATTATGTAACATAATCTTCACAACGATTCCAGATTCTGTATCCCTATTTTCATAGGAAACCAGGATTCAGACATATTGAGGGTTGTCTAATTTCATCCAGCTACTGCAAAGGCTTGTTTACCTTCAGTAAGAGGCCATACGCTGTTCATCTGATTGCATTCAGAATCATTCCGAACACATTGTTAGAGTGATTCAAACAGAAATGATCACAGCACTTTCATGGGTATTTCACTTTAGAGTTTGTAAAATGTTCATATATACACACATATCATCTCATGTGTTCCTTAAAATGACCCTTGCTCTTGGCATACACATTGAAAAATTGATAAAACTGTTTTGGAAAGAATGATGTACTAGAAAAATCCTTTCGATGCCATCTCATTGGGAACTAGCTTAATGTAATTAGGTTTATTTCAGAAGCAGAAAAATGAAACATGGATTTAAGAGCTTAGTTAAGGAAACATCATTGTGCTACACTATACTCCCCAAAGTACTTTAGTGAGATATTCTGGACCACCTGATGATTTTTGAGAGCTAAATGCAACAAGGGAATATCCAAGAAGTTTTCTGAGTATATCATTTCTCTTTGGCATCCAGCACAATTAATCACAATATCAATAAGGAGGTTTGGTGGTAACAGGGAGACACATGTTAGAAACCATGAATATGACAGTGATTCATGACTTGATTTTCTAAAATGTGGACTAAGCAATTCAAGGGGTAAAATGTTCTAATTTCAAGTATACCACCTTTCTACCATAATTAGGTTGAAAACAAAACCTTTGTTTTCTGAAATAGTGTTAAACTCTATGTGGAAGTTATAAAAATAATAGAGTTCAATGTACCCTTCACCTATCTTTCCCCAATGATAGCATTTTAAATGATCATAATACAATCATCAAAATCAGGAGAGTGGCACAATACTATTAATTAAACTACAGGCTTTATTTATATTTCAACTGTTTAATTTTTAATTTTGCTTATATTCCTTTATTCTTCTATTTATTGATTGATTGATTGATTGATGCTTTCTTAAGGAAAGTTTTAACTTATGCTTCTGTTGAGTTGTCAAGAGGTACCGATTTTTATATTGATAGTCACAAGTTGGGAATGGAATAGAAGACTTCCTTCTAGGGGACAGGAGAAAATTCTGTAAGTTATCCCAAAGGGGTATAAAAAAGACAAAGACATCTCATCTTCTCTTTTGTGAGAATAGCTAATACAGAAACTTCTTGCTTTGGGTTTTGGCTCACCCTATTCAAAAGAACAGAGAGTAGGCTAAAACTACAATCTACACTGAACATAATCTAGTTAGAAAAATAATACAATATATTAAAATATAAAGTATATATTTTATATTGTCATTAAAAATCAATAAAAGCCAAGCAAGACTTTTTAATGGAAATTGAACTACCTAAAAGCTGCAAATAAAAGTGCAGGTTAGGCACCGAGGCCCAGGTTACTTCTTCATTTCAAGGCCATTTCATGAGGAGCTTTGGGGAAGGTTTGGTTCTCTTGGTGGTTTCCTTGTGGGAACACTTGGGGCAGAAAACTCTTAACTGGCACCAGGACTTGGGTTACTGCAATTTAAATGTCCAGAATTAACTGTAAAGTCATGTTTTATCATGATTTGCTTCTAAAATTCCCTTTCCTGTATATTAAACTTTTGTTTGATTTTATTTTTGATTGTTCCTCTTTTGTATATTGCAACAAAGTCAACTACTTAACTATTTAAAGTACATTATTATAAAACAATCATTCCAATCACCCTTATTGAGGCCATTCAGGTCACAGCAATATAACCAATAAAATGTAGAACTTTATGTATATTAAAACATTTCCTGAGTTATTTTGTATAGCCAAGCAATGGTTTAGTTCTGGAAAAATAAGGTCCGTAAAATCCATATTTTGGCATCATGGGCCTTGGGCCAAATTATAATGATCTTCATTAGAAAATCACTTAAATGCATTGGAAGTGGTAATGTCACATCTTCATAACTTTTTTATTCATCAAAAATAATTATTTTTTTAATTTTATTTGCTCAGCATTATTTGGATTGTATCCCAACTCAGGGAAAACTGTTAATATTTCTAAACTGGAGAAAAATAACCTTTATAAAGAGTACACTACATAATAAGAATTACTCTAAGCATTCTACATAATCATTCTAAAAGTATTACTATATCATCATTTTTTCAGATGACTAAACTAAGAACAAAGAGAGATTGGAAAATTCTCATATTGTCTGGAAGAACTACTCGAAATCATCCATACGTTCAATGGAATCCCTATCAAAATCTCAATGGGGATTTTTCCACAGAAATAGAAATAGAAAACTCAATCCTAAAATGCATATGGAATCACAAAAGACCTTGCATAGCAAAGCAATCCTGAAAAAGAACAAAGCTGGAAGCATCACATTTCCTGATTTCAAACTACATTACAAATGTATAGTAAGCAAAACAATATGCTACTGACATAAATACAGGCAAAGAGGCAAACGAAATAAACAAAAAAATCAAAAGTCCAGAAACAGGTCTCCCCATAGACAGTAGACTAATATTTCACAAGAGAGCCAAGAATACACAATGCGAAAAAGATAGTCTCTTTGATAGATGGTGTTGAAAGGACTGGGTAACCACAGGCAGAAAAATGAAATTGGACCCCTATCTTACACCACTCACAAAAGTTAAGTCAAAATTAAACATAAGACCTGAAAGATAAACATAAGACATAAGATAAATATAACATAAAATTAAACATAAGACCTGAAAGATAAACATAAGCATAAACATGAACATAAGACTTTAAAAATAAGACCTGAAACTGTAAAACTCTTATAAGAAAACTTGGAAAGCTCCTTGACATTGGTCTTGAAAATGATTTTTTTGGATAGGACAACAAAAGCACAAGCAACAAAAGCAAACATCAGTAAGTGGGACTACTTCAAATTAAAAAGCTTCTGTACAGCAAAAGAAACAATCAACAATATGAAAAGCAACCTATGGAATGTTAGAAAATATTTTCTAACAATCAATCTGATAAATATACAAAGAACTCTACAACTCAATCATAACAAAACAATCAGGTTTAAAAATGGACAGATGGGGTGCCTAGCTGGCTCAGTTAGTGGAGCATGCGACTCTTGATCTCAGGGTCATGGGTCCCTGTCCCACTCTGGATGCAGATTACTAAAATAAATAAATCAATAAACTTAAAAAAAATGGACAGATGAATTAAATAAACATTGTGTTTAAAAAAAACACAGAAATGGCCAACAGGTACTTGAAGACGTGTTCAACATCATTAATCACAGGGAAATGCATATCAAAACCATGATGAGATATCACCCACACTTGTTATAATGCCTATCATCAAGAAGATAAGAGATAAGTGTTGGCCAGAATGTGGAGAAAAGGGAACACTTGTGTACTACTGGTGGGAATGTAATTTGGTGCAGCCACAATGGAAAACATATGTAGATTCCACAAAAACTTCAAAACAAAACTACCATATGACCTAACAATCTCACTTCTGGGTATATATTCAAATGAAAAGAAGGATCTTGAAGAGATATTTGCTCTCCCATGTTCATTGCAGCATTATTCAGTACAGTCAAGATATGGAGACAGACTAACAGTCCATCAATGGATGAATGGACAAAGACATGTTATTATGTATACAATAGAACATTATTCAGACATAAGAAGGAAGGTAACATGGATGGACTTTAAGGGCATTATCATTTAGCAGTCTGAAACAAGTCAGACAAAGACAAATCACCATATGATGTCACTTACACGTGGAATCTAAAAGAGCTGAACTCACAGAAACAGAGAGTAGAATGGTGATTACTGGGAATGAGGGAGGGGAGAAATTGGTCAAATTGAACAAACTTACAGTTGGAGGATGAATAAGTTCTGGGGATCTAGGTGAATATAAGTAACAGGACTGTATTACATACTTGAAAGTCACGAAGAGAGTAGATCTTAAAATGGCCTCACCTCAAAAAAGAAATGGAATTATGTGACATTATAGCATTGCTAGCTAAAGCTATGATGGAAATCATGTTACAATACATAAATGTATCAAATCAACATAAGCTTATACAATGTTCTCTGTCAATTATATCTCAATAAAACCTGGGGTAAAAAGAAAACACACATGTTGCAAATACTAGGTCATTTGTTTTTCAACTATACTAAGAATAATTCAATTAAAATTTGTTATATTAATATGTCCATATGAATTAAATTATAATTTAAATCACATATACACAAAAAACCAAAACAACTAAGTGTAATCCCAACTCTGTTATTTCTGCAAATAATTCACCTATTGCTGTTTTGATTTCCCCCTTTATATAATATAAATAATGATGTGAATTTCATAGGACTGCTTTGAGAATGAAAATTGGATAAATGTAAAAAACATGCCTAACAATTAGTAGAGGGTGCATTTCATAATCATTACTTTCTAAAAGAATCATATTATAATGAAACACATCAATGTTGAATTAAAAGTAGATTTCCAAATTCACACATGTAGAGAGTAACCACTTGTCCAAAGTAACATGAAAAATGAATATAAATCATTCACTTGAGCTTCAGTTTGTAATTCTATTAGACCTGAAAATTTTGAAATTCCCACTGTCTTTTAAGGATTATTTATTGTATTTATTCCCACTTCTCAACAAGACTGACTTTTCATCTAGAACAGAATACATATTTCTAATCATGCCAATGCCAGCAGACAAAATTAGCATTTAATCACCATAGAAAGTGTACTATTTTGAATTCAGCTTAAAATCCAAAAACATAGTGAAATGGATGACATTCTGTTATGTAATCTGGCCTTCAAACACTCTTCCCCCTTATGACTGGTTCTGTATTATCCTTTTTAGATCTTTTTAAAAAAATTTAATGCTTATTTTTTAATTTTAAGAGAGAAAGAGAGAGGCAGAGCACAAGCTGGGGTGTTGGGGGGAGTTGGTCAGAGAGAGAGGGAAACACAGAATTCGAAGTAGGCTCCAGGCTCTGAGCTGTCAGCACAAAGCCCGACGTAGGGCGCGAACCCATGAACCGTGAGATCCTGACCTGAGCCAAAGTCAGATGCTAACCAACAGAGCCACCCAGGTGCCCCCCTTTTTATATCTTAAATATTTTCACTTGGATTGTGATTTATACTCTTATGGAAATATGGAGAGAATACATTTCAAGAAAACAATGCCCTGCTTATAGAAGGGGGTTCTATATAAGAAAAACTGAGGCAGTTTTGCGCACAGGGACACCCCACGGACTTTTCTCTCTGTGTTATAACTAATAGAGAGACTGTCTGATTTCTGTTTTTTTTTTTTTTAATTTAGGGAAAAGTTTTATCTAGTAGACTCTATAAATCAGCCTGACGAGAATTTAATTTATCTCTAAGTGGGATGAAAAATAAAAAGACTGCCTTCTCTATCCTCCTACGTAATATTCAATAGTCTAATAAGTGGTTATAGAGCAGTATTTCAAACCTGAATTTTCTGCAACAAGAGCTTATGTCAGTGTGCTGTCAATGCCTTTAGGTTTTCAGGAAAAAAGTTTGTAGGTTGGTTACATAATATTTTCTATTTTTCTTTGTGCTTTCTAATCTAAAAGAATTTCCTTAATGTATCCTTTTTCAGTTCATTGACATTTTGTAATTTCAATCTTGAAGATCACTTATTCTCTTTTCATCTTTTTTTCAGTCATTACCATGTTGTGGTTGCATATAATACACAGCTCTAGAATACAAATATTTAGAATCCTTATCATAGTGAGCATTTTCATTTGTGCATTAGAGAAGAAGAAATGGTAATAAATAATTTTGACTGAACTTGGTTGCTCAGTAAACCAAGGAGAGGACTGGGAAGAAAAATTCGAACAACATCTCTAAGACAGTGTGGTTTGGTAGACTCATTGCTTAAATATGAAGTTGCATGCAAGAATTTTATAAAGACAGTGTAATATCTGAAGAAGGTGTAATTGGAAAAACCACCAGACTGTAAGTTTAGAGAAACAAGTTTTATTTCTGGCTTCACTGCTTATGACCTTGGCCAAGTTACCCAACCATCCTGGGTCTGTATTATGTCATATATGAAAAGATGGAGTTACATTCATAGAACTTTAAGAACATTTACAACAATAAAAGTTATAATACTCTTTGGTTTAATGCTTCATCAATAGACACTTAAATCACATAGTACTTTTTGCACATGGAAGGAAAGAGAGAAATTGAATGTCAACTTTTGCTATATATTGGTTGATTTGTTTTATTTTCATTGTCAGGTATTTAGAGAAGAGCATCTTATAACTTGCTTAAGCTCACACAGCTTGTAAATTCAGGCACTGCCTTTCAAAATCAGGAATTGGTTCTAAGTCCCATTATCCTTCTGCCAGAGAGTAGTTACTCTCAAGAGTGAATACCTTTTTTGTTTTCCAATAGAAATTCCAATATACTTAAAAGTTTTCACCTATGTTAGAGATGTGTTTGGGTAGTCAGGAGTTAAAAATGAGTACTTCTTCTTTGCATATTACATTTCTTAAAGATTAAGAAAATACATGTTTATTAATTAGTAAATTTAAATAATCTTAAATGGGGGCACCTGGGTGGCCCAGTCAGTTAAGCATCCAACTCTTGGTTTCAGCTCAGGTCATGTTCTCATGGTTTCATGAGTTCGAGCCCCACATCAGGCTCCAAGCTGACAGTGCAGAGCCTGCTTAGGATTCTCTGTCACCCTCTCTCTGACCCTCCCCTGCTTGTGCTATCTCTGTCTGTCTCAAAATAAATAAATAAACTTAAAAAAGCTAAATAAATAGTCTAAAATGACTTAAACTAGGTCAGCAGTAAGACTTTTACTACATATTTCACTTAGAATAATAATCTTTACATTTTAAGACAGCTTAATAATTGAAATTGCATTAGGTTCTTATATACAGCCGCACAGCAGAATTTTCTAGTATTACTTGTTAGCAAGTTCCTCTATATTCTGATAATATGGACAGTTCAATATCTAGATCTACTTTATAGGATTATAAGGTTTTTCAAATTCTGGCAAGTGATGTAGTTGTTTTGAGCCTGAGAAAGTGGGCATAGATTTAAAAATAGTTTCTAAAAAGAGCATTATTTTATTGTATTTTGCCCCGGGTCAGGGGAGAATTTATTGTAACTCCAGATGTGAGATTTTTACATGCTGTAAAGACAGTTTCCTTCAGGAATGTTTCTGATTAAGGTCACCTCATTTGCATCGTGCCATCCCTTGCCTGCATTTTCCGAAGCTTGTTAGAAAACCCCTTTTGGGTATGCCTTATGACCTGAAGCATTTAACATTTGTGACCTGTTTCCTTAGAACTTGCTTTTCACGTTCTGTGCTGAGCAAGTCAGTGAGTTTGACCTTTGATATATAAAAAATGCACTTCAAGGAAGTTGGAGCAAGGAGAATGACGGTGCCTTGTCATCTTTTAAACACTGAAACAAGATTTTTTAAAACACTGTGAGCATGCATATGATTGAACAATACATGTATTTAGGTTCAGAGCACAGCTTCTTTCAGCAGATGTATTTATGGATTAGGTCACAGTCACTATCTTATGAATTTTTTTGATTACTATAAAGACAGATAGTATTATTTTGCATTCTTATTGTTTTTATATATTCCTCTAGTCATCATCATTATTACTCAGAAGGCAAGAGCAATTGAGTAACTTTCTTGCTATGTATTTCTAATATATTTAGTTTATTCTTCAAGCTGAATATGTAAGTTGCATGTATGCATTTACATCTCCTAGGTAAAGGGGCACCTGGGTGGTTCAGTCAGTTAGGCATCCCACTTTGGCTCAGGTCATGTTCTTACGGTTCATGGTTCAAGCCCCACATAGGGCTCTGTGCTGACAGCTCAGAGCCTGGAGCCTGCTTCCAATTCAGTGTCTCCCTCTCTCTGGCCCTCCCCCAGTCACGGTCTGTCTCACTCTCTCTCTCAAAAATAAATAAACATTAAAAAAAAATCTCCTAGGTAAAAATCACTTCATGTCATTTTTAATAGTAAATATGTTTTATTCATTTAAAATATCCTAAGAAAACATTCACTCAATCTACCCAAATACAACAAAATTTCTGGTCATTCATCATCTTTCACATAAAAGCAATACAAAAAAATTGAAGGGAAGTATAATTAGGTACCTCCATTTTCTAGTTTTATTTTTCTGTATAAGGGTCACATTCAAACTTTTTATTTGCATTTGGTGCAAAATTATTCACTTTTACTTGGATTGTACTTGGTACTTCTAAAGTGGAACTTGTGAAGGGCGCCTGGGTGGCTAGTCAGTTAAGCATCTGATGCTTGAGTTTGGCTCAGTCATGATCTCGTGGTTTGTGGGTTCAAGCCCCACATCAGCCTCCGCACTGATAGTGCAGAACCTAGTCTCTGTCTCCCTCTATCTCTGCTCCTCACCTCTCCTCACAAAATAAATAAATAAACTTAAAAAAAAGAGTATGGGGTGCCTTGGATGGCTCAGTTAGTTAAGCGACCAACTCTTGGTTTTGGCTCAGGTCATGATCTCCTGGTTCATGATTTCAAGCCCTACATTGGTCTCCTCAGCTGGCAGCATGGAGCCTGCTTGGGATTCTGTCTCTCCCTCTCTCTGCCCCTCCCCTGCTTGTGCTGTCTCTGTCTCTCTCAAAATAAATAAATAAACTTAACTAAAATAAAATAAAATAAAGTGGAACTTGTGAAAACTACTTTTATAAATATAGATTTTAATGTTTCATTCATTCAACACATTTATTGTACATTTACTAATGGTGAACATTATGCTAGATGTTGGATATGCAATGAGTATAGGACTTGGTCCTGTCTTTTAGACAGTATAAAAATAAATAGGCAATTAACTGAGACTGATAATTTATTTGATGGGAATAAGTACAGGGTACTACAGGAGAACACAGGAGGCACACCAATTTCATTCAGAAGTAATGGAGGAGGCAAAGGGGAGGAAGTAGTGTTTTAGCTAAGACCTGGAGGTTGAGAAATTAGCCAGAAAAAACAATAATTACATTAGGAGAAAAAAGAACTCTAAGACTTTAAGAGTTTCTTCAGATATACATCAGTTCCTCTTTCACACCTCAATTGGTAAATATCAAACTGGAATGTACCTTGGAGAGAATAATCAACCCTTCATTTTATGGTTGAGACTCATGGTCTTAAAATGACTCACCTCAAGTGATAGAATAAATTCATGGCATAATCAGAACTTTGACCCAAGGCTCTTATTAACATCTGTCCTCATGAAGTATCCCAGTAAATCACTTCTACCTGACTCCTCCAGCAATTTCTACAGAAACCTTCAGCAATTTAGATATAGAATAAGATTACCTAAAACTTTGTTTATTTAAAGTCATAATTAAAAAAAAACTATTGCCCTTGGGAGGGAGACAAGATGACAGAACAGCACGGAAGTTTTATGTGTGTCTCGCATCCATGAAATACAGCCAGACCAACACTAAACCATCCTACACGCCTAGAAAACTGATCTGAGGATTAACACGCAATCTGCGCAACGTGAACCACAGAATTCAGCAAGTATGTGGCACAGAGAGGTAAACTTGGGGAGAGAGATGGCGTGGGAAGGGAGGTGCTTTTTTGTGCGGAGAGAGGACAGAGACGGGGGTAAGAGGGTGGAGGGAGAATATGGGAAAAGCACCCCTCCCCAAAAGCAGCTGTAGGGAAAATGGAAGGTTGGAAACAGCCACAGGGACTGAAATAAAAAAGGAGAAAGGAGAAGGGAGAGGACTGTAAACAACGGGAGCACAAAGGCTGCAACTCCGCAGCTCGATACCTTGAGGTGCTCTGGTGGGAAGGGCGAATCTCCAGGAGCAGAGTAGGGTCTGGGAGGTTCTCGGGCCACACAGGGAGAAGCGGTTCCACTGCTGGAAGGACATTTGTAGAGGCTGTGAGGCAACCTGGGCCCAGTAGATCCCAGAGAATGGCCACATTTGCCGGTGCTGGAACAAGGTCCTTAAGGGTGAAGCCTGGTGCCAGATGTGTGTCGTCATTTTCCATTACCCCTGAAATGCTGCTGCTACACTATCTCGCAAACTTTTTCTGGGGCGGGCTGGCACCTGGCCACAGTGTCTGGGCACCAGCAGCAGCATGGTCCCATGAACTTTCCTGGGTGCAGCTGGCATTCAACCATTGCTCATTGAGACCCTCTACAGAGGGGCAGACCAGGACAAAGCCGCAATCCCTCAGAACTATGGGGCCGGGAAAACAGCTGCATCTGAGACAAAACTCAGGAGAGAGGTACTACCTGGGGCTTGGTCACAGACAGGGTAAAAGTGGGGAGTGGATGAAAGCTGAAGACAAAGGATGGGTGTGTGATTGCTGATTGGGGAGAATAGAGTTCTTATACTAAAGACTGGGTAGATGGGTGATGCTATTTTCACGACTCTCGCGCATGCGCATATGCACCTACAAGCGCAGTAGGCTAGTATCGCCATCTAGTGGAGAATGGAGCCATTACACTAAGCCCCGCACAACTGGGCCAACCTCACTCTTCAAGAACACAAGTCTCACCGCCTGCTTAGTTTATGGACTATAAAGCACTTCATAGTCTGACTTCCAGGGGCAAATGTAATTTCAGTTGTATTTCAATCTGTTAGCAGGTCCATCTATTTAATTTTCTTTCTTTCTATTTTTTTTACTCGTCTTCACTTCTTTTTCTTAAATACAGAAAGAGAAAAAATTCATTTTTATTTTCAATTTTTATTAAAAATATTTTTGTACTATATTTTTTACTTTTGTGTGAATTTTTTCAAGTTCTAGTTTACTTCCATCATTTCATTTTAGTCTACTTCAGTGCATTCATTTTTTTCAAATTTTCAAACGATTATCTTTTTTTTATTTTTTCCCTTTTTTCCCTAATCTATCAACCACTTTAAACACCCAGACCAAACCACACCTAGGATCTAGCATCATTTATTTGATTTTGTGTGTGTGTGTGTTTAATTTTTTAATTTTAATATTTTTAATTTTAATTTTTTAATTTTAATTTTTTCTACCTCACTAATTCCTCTTCTCCCTTCAAAATGATGAAACAAAGGAATTCACCCAAAAGAAAGAGCAGGAAGAAAGGACAGCCAGGGACTTAACCAACACAGATACAGGCAAAATGTCTGAACCAGAATTTAGAATCACGATAATAAGAATATGAGCTGGAGTGGAAAATAGATTAGAATCCCTTGCTGTGGAGATAAAAGAAGTTACAACTAGTCAGGATGAAATAAACAATGTTATAACTGAGCTGCAATCATGGATGGATGCCTTGGCAGCAAAGATGGATGAGGCAGAACAGAGAATCAGTGATATAGACGACAAACTTATGGAGAATAATGAAGCAGAAAAAAGAGGGAGATGAAGGCAAAAGAGCATGATTTAATAATTAGAGAAATCAGTGACTTATTAAAAAGGAACAACATCAGAATCATAGGGGTTCCAGAACAGGAAGAGAGAGAAATAGGAGTTGAAGGGTTAGGTGAGCAAATCATAGCAGAAATCTTTCCTAATATGGGGAAAGACAGACATCAAAATCCAGGAAGCACAGAGGACTCTCATTAGATTTAACAAAAACTCACCATCAACAAGGCATATCATAGTCAAAGTCACAAAATACCCAGCCAAGGAGAGAATCATGAAAGCAGCAAGGGAAAAAAAGTCCTTAACCTACAAGGGAGGGCAGATCAGGGTTGCAGCAGACCTGTCCACAGAAACGTGGCAGCCCAGAAAGGAGTGGCGGGATATATTCAGTGTGCTGAATCAGAAAAATGTGCAGCCAAGACTTCTTTATCCAGCAAGACTGCCATTCAAAACAGGAAAGATAAAAAGTTTCCCACACAAACAAAAATTAAAGGAGTTTGTGACCACTAAACCAGCCCTGCAAGAAATTTTAAGGGGGACTCTCTGAGGGGACAAAAGATGAAAATATAAATAAATAAATAAATAAATAAATAAATAAATAAATAAATACAAAAGCAACAAAAATTGGAAAGGACCAGAGAACAGCAGAAACTCCAACTCTACAAACATCATAATGGCCATAAATTCATATCTTTCAGTACTCACTCTAAACATCAATGGACTCAACAATCCAATCAAAACACATAGGATAAGAATGGACAAGAAAACAAGACCCATCTAAATGCTGTTTACAAGAGACTCACTTTATACCTAAAGACACCTTCAGATTGAAAATAAGGGGATAGAGAACCATCTATCATGCTAACGGTCAACAAAAGAAAGCCGGAATGGCCATACTTGTATCAGACAATCTAGACTTTAAATTAAAGACTGAATCAAGTGATGAAGAAGGGCATTATATCACAATTAAGGGTTCTATTCACCAAGAAGACCTAACAATTGTAAACATTTATGCACCAAGTGTGGAAGCACCCAAATATATAAATCCATTCATCACAAACATAAAGAAACTCATCGATAGTAATACTATAATAGTAGGAGACTTCAATATCCCACTCTCAGCAATGGACAGATCATCTAATCAAAAAATCAACAAGGAAACAATGGCTTTGAATGACACACTGGACCAGATGGACTTAACAGATATATTCAGAACACTTAATCCTAAAGCAGCAGAATATACATTCTTCTCCAGTGCACATGGAACATTCTCCAGAATAGACCACATATTGGGACAAAATTAAGCCCTCAGCAAGTACAAAAAGATCGAGATCATACCATGCATATTTTCAGACCACAATGCTATGAAACTCAAAATCAACCACAAGGAAAAATTTGGAAAGGCAACAAATACTTGGAGACTGAAGAACATCCTACTAAAGAATGATTGGGCTAACCAAGAAGTTAAAGAGGAAATTAAAAAGCATATGGAAGTCAATGAAAATGATAACACCACAACCCAAAACCTCTGGGATGCAGCAAAGGCGGCCATAAGAGGAAAGTATATAGCAATCCAGGCCTTCCTAAAGAAGGAAGAAAGATCTCAGATACACAACCTAACCTTACACCTTAAGGAGCTGGAAAAAGAACAGCAAATAAAACCCCAAACCAGCAGAAGACAGGAAATGATAATGATTGGAGCAGAAATTAATGCTATCAAAACCAAAAAAACAGTAGAACAGATCAATGAAACCAGAAGCTGGTTCTTTGAAAGAATTAATAAAATTGATAAACCACTAGCCAGTTTGATCAAAAAGAAAAAGGAAAGGACCCAAACAAATAAAATCAAGAATGACAGAGGAGAGATCACAACCAACACAGCAGAAATACAAAAATAATAAGAGAATTCTATGAGCAATTATATGCCAATACAATGGGCAATATGGAAGAAACGGACAAATTCCTGGAAACATATATACTACCAAAACTGAAATAGGAAGAAATAGAAAATTTGAACAGACCCATAACCAGTAAGGAAATTGAATTAGTAATAAAAAATCTCCCCAAAAACAAGAGTCCAGGGCCAGATGGCTTTCCAGGGGAATTCTACCAAACAATTTAAGGAAGAGTTAACACCTATTCTCTTGAAGCTGTTACAAAAAATAGAAATAGAAAAAAACTTCCAAACTCATTATATGAAGCCAGCATTACCTTGATCCCAAAACCAGAGACCCCACTAAAAAGGAGAACTATAGACCAATTTCCCTGATGAACATGCATGCAAAAATCCTCAACAAGATATTAGCTAACCGATCCAACAATACACTAAAAAACTATTCACCACAACCAAGTGTGATTTATACCTGGGATGCAGGGCTGATTCAATATCCGCAAAACAATTAACGTGATTCATCACATCAATAAAAGAAAGGACAAGAACCATATGATCCTCTCAATAGATGCAGAGAAAGCATTTGACAAAATACAGCATCCTTTCTTGATAAAAACCCTCAAGAAAGTAGGGATAGAAGGACTTAAAATGGTCCTCCTATATATGGTCATAAAAGCCATATACAAATGACCCAACGCTAATATCAATGGGGAAAAACTGAGACCTTTCCCCCTAAGGTCAGGAACAAGACAGGGATGTCCACTCTTGCCACTGTTATTCAGCATAGTGTTGGAAGTCTTAGCCTCTGCAATCAGACAACACAAAGAAATAAAAGGCATCGAGATCAGCCAGGACAAGGTCAAACTTTCACTCTGAGCAGATGACATGATACTCTATAGGGAAAACCCAAAAGGTTCCACCAAAAAACTGCTAGAATTCATTCATGAATTCAGTAAAGCTGCAGGATATAAAATCAATGCACAGAAATCGGTTGCATTCCTATACACCAACAATGAAGTGACAGAAAGAGAAATCAAGGAATTGATCCCATTTACAGTTGCACAAAAAAAACATAAAATACCTAGGAATAAATCTAACCAAAGAGGTGAAAAATCTATACACTGAAAACTATAGAAATATTATGAAAGAAATTGAAGAAGACACAAAATGGAAAAAGATTCCATGCTCCTGGATAGGAAGAACAAATATTGTTAAAATGTTGATACTACCCAAAGCAATCTACATATTCAATGCAATCCCTATCAAAATATCACCAGCATTCTTCACAGAGCTAGAACAAATAATCCTAAAATTTTTATGGAACCAGAAAAGACCCTGAATAGCCAAAGCAATCATGAAAAAGAAAACCAAAGCAGGAGGCATCACAGTCCCAGACTTCAAGCTATACTACAAAGCTGTAATCATCAAGACAGTGTGGTACTGGCACAAGAACAGACACTCAGATCAATGGAACAGAATAGAAAACCCAGAAATGGACCCACAAACGAATGGCCAACTAATCTTTGACAAAGCAGGAAAGAATATCCAATGGAATAAAGACAGTCCCTACAGCCAGTGGTGCTAGGAAAACTGGACAGCGACATGCAGAAGAATGAACTTGGACCACTTTCTTACACCATACACAATGATAAACTCAAAATGGATGAAAGACCTAAATGTAAGACAGGAAACTATCAAAATCCTCGAGAAGAAAGCAAGCAAAAACCTCTTTGATCTTGGCCGCAGCAACTTCTTACTCAACATGTCTCTGGAGGCAAAGGAAACAGAAGCAAAAATGAACTACTGGGACCTCATCAAAATAAAAAGCTTCTGCACAAGGAAGGAAACAATCAGCAAAACTAAAAGGCAACTGGTGGAATGGGAGAAGATATTTGCAAATGACATATCAGATAAAGGGTTAGTATTCAAAATCTACAAAGAACTTGCCAAATTCAACATCCAAAAAAGAAATAATCCAGTGAAGATTCTTCCAGTGAAGAAATGTGCCAAAGACATGAATAGATGCTTCTCCAAAGAAGACATCCAGATAGCCAACCAACACATGAAAAAATGCTAAACATCACTCATCATCAGGGAAATACAAATCAAAACCACAATGAGATACCACCTTATACCTATCGGAATGGCTAACATTAACAACTCAGGCAACAACAGATGTTGGCCAGGATGCGGAGAAGGAGGATCTCTTTTGCATTGTTGGTGGTGGGAATGCAAGCTGGTGCAGCCACTCTGGAAAACAGTATGGAGGTTCCTCAAAAAACTAAAAATAGAATTACCCTATGACCCAGCAATTGCACTATTAGGCATTTATCCAAGGGATACAGGTGTGCTGTTTCAAAGGGACACATGCACTCCAATGTTTATAGCAGCACTATCAACAATGGCCAAAGTATGGAAAGAGCCCAAATGTTCATCGATGGATGAATGGATAAAGAAAATGTGGTGTGTGTATATATATATATATATATATATATATATATATATATATATACACACATATATATATAAATATATACACAATGGAGTATTACTCGGCAATCAAAAAGAATGAAATCTTGCCATTTGCAACTACGTGGATGGAACTGGAGGGTATTATGCTAAGTGAAATTAGTTAGTCAGAGAAAGACAAAAATCATATGACTTCACTTATATGAGGATTTTAAGAGACAAAACAGATGAACACAAGGGAAGGGAAACAAAAATAATATAAAAACAGGGAGGGGGACAAAACATAAGAGACTCATAAAGATGGAGAACAAACAGAGGGTTACTGGAGGGAGTGTGGGAGGGGGGATGGGCTAAATGGGTAAGGGGAATTAAGGAATGTACTCCTGAAATCATTGTTGCACTATATGCTAACTAACTTGGATGTAAATTTAAAAAAATAAAATTATAAAAAGTAAAAAAAAAAAACTGTTGCCGTTAGTTTTCTAGATTGCTAGAAAAAATAATAAATTGAATATGCGAATTATTTTTCCCATCTTAACAACTAGGTTTCATTGAACAAACTAAATGACTATGTGATGATCAGCCAATATTATTGCCATTATTATAATACAAAATGTTCAATTATTCACAGTTTAATTTGGTCATGTCATAGTGACAGCCATGAAATGAAAATCAGTTTGAAAAAGAAGCATGCAAAATATGTTTTGGTTTAATTGTTTAAATCAAATTTCAATAGGGACCATATATGGAGGACTCTGGGCTGAGTAAATGAGAGTAATAAGCAATGACTGTCTGAAATTGTGAAAATTATCTTACTATACTTTGAAGAGTTGTCTATTTCAGGAATCACATTCTTTCTTTCTCCAGAAAACAATATAAGACTACACTTTTTTAATTTATATTTTAAAATCCTATAAGGGAATTTTCTATGGGTCCCAAAACATAATTATTAGCACTGTCACAAAAAAAAGCTTTTATTGCTAACAAGATTGTTGAGGTCACAGGGAGAAAAATAACAATTGATGGTTGAGCCATTTTATTAGAAGACAATTATTTCTGCTACATGTTTATTTTAATATTCATGCATTCAGATTAAGATGTCAATTAGTGATTGGTTATATTGGTCCCATCAATCACAAGTAATACGGATATATTCAGGTATTATACTGTAGAATTTCCCTCAGCAACATAAGCCTGTAAAATTGAATACCAAGTATTAAATCAATAGAAAAGCTACCAGTTCCAAATGGAGACCAAAGAATCATTGAGTTATCACCTACAGAAGCAATCTAATGACCTATATATCAAATAAGGAATGATAACTAATTTGCTGTCAGTCTTAACAGAATAAAGCAATATGGCATCTATTAGCCACTGAAAGAAAAAGAATATAAATTCACTAGGCTTCCAATTACCCTACACCCACCTAGAATTGTTGGCCAACTGGAAAATCTATTTTGCTTAGGTTTCTTTATGGACTGCTTTTTCTTTTCTTTTTTTCTTTTTGAAGTGCCTTTTCTTTTTGTTTCACTTCACCCATATTGAGAAGAACTGTGAAAAAGTAATGATTCACCCAAATAGCTACAAAAGAGATTAATAGGGACTAGTGGGGTACATTTAGGTATGTAGAAGTTATCAGGAAAGCTTCATTCTTTGAGAACTGATTACATGAATTCTAACCTAAAAACTTGAAAGAGTTCTTAACTTGTCACCTACTGTCCCAGAATCCCATGCACTTTAGTATCCGTCCCAGAGTTTTATTTTTCAATGAAATATTATTATTTGTTGCTGTATTAAAATAAGATATATTGTATAGGTGAACAATTTTCACCTCTAGCTTTGGTCATGGTCCAATCCAGTGGCATGGGATACTTGTGCAAAGAACAGAGTTCTTATTATAACTAGGTAAATCTAAAAGATGACCAAACAAATGTCTCCGAGTTAGAGGAAAATAAGGTAGCTCCTTTTCAAGACGGTGTTCAGGGTGGTAGCTAACTAAAGTGGCTGAGTGAAGAATTAGGTGGTCAGATACAACCAACTCCTTCCAGTGTAGGTAGGATTAGGAATTCTTTGTCCTATTGACCCATGCAGTTTAGCTGTGGCCTCTGTTATACCCCAGGAGTTGCACTAAGTCACTTGGCCACCAGTTAGTGGAGCTAATGAAAATGGGGAGACTTAAACTTCTGAATTTTAGACAAAATATACAGGAGATTAGAAGTTGAGCAGTCCTGTCCTATAGTAAAGAGAAATCTTGACATCCTTGCTATAGTGATTTTCTCAATTTTTCTTAATTTATGAATATTTATTTTTTTGGTTTGGTAACACTTCTTTCTTCATTTTACAGTAAACTCTTTTGGCAACAATAAATGTAAAGTAAACACAAGTCAATGTCCAGTGAAATGCCTATTGCATTTTAATTTCTCTAGAAAGTTAATGATAAACGTGTAACTTCCACAAAATGTTTGCTGATATTTACCACTTACTATGGGAGCCACAGTGGTATCACTGAATACTTGGAGACCAGAAACTGCTGCAAAACCTCAGCATCTCTGCAAAAATTAGGAGCTCAGAACACAGATAATTTCAGCAAGTATGTTTATAATTTACTTTGTGAAGTCTGATTTTGCATTTAGATCAAATTTCTTACTTTTAATTCTAAGCTCTCTTGTGCATGTATAGAACCATGAAGCAATAGCCATCATACTAGTTCCATTAACAGAAGAATTTCATGAACACTTAAATAATACAAATTTTATATGTTATCAGATACTCCAAATAGAATATAAAAAAAATGAATTCTGTTCAATGTGATACTGTTTCATCCGATTCATGTAATCTAAAAAATATTTTAGGAAATTTGTTAGTTCAAAGGTGAACACTGACAACTTGAATGCTAATATACACATAATTAATGTTCAAAATCAGATATGATTTTTTGAGGTGATAGTATGAATACAATTTTTGGTGGAGCACATTGTGGAGGAAAAGCCAGCTTCTTACTAATTAAGAAAATTTAAGAAATAGAAATATTTTTGGCATTGGTTGTGGTAAACACCTAATCTATAATTGTGTAAAACCAGCTGAATTATTTTACCAATCCAAAAATAAGTTGAAGTGTCAAAATGTGTACAACTACTTTTATACATATATAGTGAGAGTAACTTTTCTGAAATGAAGCAGACGTTGAATATAAAAGAACACTGTGGCTTTGCAGTGTATGCTATCTGACTTAGATTTCTTTCATCAATTTGATTTTAAACATATATGAGCTTTTGAAATCTACTTTGTGAATCAACTACATGTACTACCATAATTTTTAATTTTTTTGGTGTATCAGTCCTTTAAATTTTGTTTACATTTGTTTAAAATTTCTTTGAAATCTTTAGCCAAAGTATTAAATAAATAGAGCAACAAATAACTATGGCTTTCAAAGCTTTTATTGAATCAAAGCTTTATTTAAGGTAGAATGGGAAAACAGGACAAAATTAAAATGTATTGCTATGAAAGCAAGGGAAGAACTGAAAAATCAGATGATAGAGTTTACAGTGTTTGCAATTTAATTTCAGGGCTGCCTGGGTGACTCAGTTGGTTGAGCGTCCGACTTTGGCTCAGGTCATGATCTCGCAGCTCGTGGGTTCAAGCCCCACGTCGGGCTCTGTGCTGACAGCTCAGAGCCTGGAGCCTGTTTTGGATTCTGTGTCTCCCTCTCTCTCTGCCCCAACCCACTCACATTCTGTCTCTGTCTCTCTCAAAAATAAATGAACATTGAAAAAAAGTTAAAAAAAAAAGATTTAATTTCAAAATTGCACTTTAGAAGAGTTCCACTTGTATAAGTCTCTTTTGATTGCATTCTTATTTTAATTTGATAAATCTATATTCTATAAAGGAAGGAAAGGAAATTAAGAAGCCTTACAATTTCACAGCACCTAAGTCTGGCAAACCAATCAGAATCAATATAGAGATATTATTTGATGAATTTTATCTTACAAAAATATTTTCCTAAGAAAGGTACTCAATGAGTAAAAAATACAGTGTCCATGAAAACTCATGAGTTAAAATTTTCTCACATTCAACTGAGAAAAAACAATTAAGAATTGAGAACTTTCATTTCACAGAATTTACGCTGGTCTTGCCAGGTGACTCAGCACCGATGAAGTATTTTTATGTATTAAAATACTATAATCTTCAGAGAAGAGTCAGTTGAAGATGCCAATTTTGTTTAAGATGTCAACCAGTCCTAGGATAGATGATACAGTCCTTCTACTCTCAATGGGCTATATATTCAGCATTCCAGAACATTCCAGCTTTTCCACTGCCTTTTTTTGAAGCATTTTTATTGCACATAGATAGAAAAGTGCACAAATTACAAGTGTGCAGCTAAGTGAGTTTCCACAAAGTGAATATGTCTGTGTAAGCAACACCCAGATTACAAACAGAACATTTTTTACCAGAATATTCTGGTAACCCTCCCACCCTCTGTGTCACCTCTCAGCTACTACACTCTTACCCTCAGGGGAACCTATCATAACTTCTAAACATGGATATTTTTAATGCATGTTATCATGTGCAGGTTCTTGAACTTTCTATGAATGCAATCACATGTTTTTACATGTGATTTATTAAATGTTATTTTTATGAGATTCATTCACATTGTCTTGAATATTGGTAATTTTTAATATTTTCATTTCTGTATATTATCCTACTATAAAAATAAACTACAGTTCACTTACCTATAGTACTCTTGACAGTTATTTGGGCTGTTTCTAGCTTGGGGCTCTACTGCATAAATTTTATGAATATTCTTATACATGTCTTTTATGAATGTATGTATATTCCTAATGTAAACTCTCAAAACATCTTTATTTTTAAATTTTATTTTATATAAATTAAACCTTTCATTAAAACAATTTCTTCTTTTTTCCAAATGAATAACAGGCAGTTTAATGCCATGAGATCAGTAAACATTTTACAATTTTACTGTAACCTTCCACTATGCATTTGTTTTTACACACATCCACATAGTCACTCATTTTACTATATTATATTATATTATATTATATTATATTATATTATATTATATATTTCATTTCATTTTTAAATGTTTTGTTTATTTTGAGAGAGAGAGAGAGAGAGAGAGTATGAGAGCACGTGCAGGGGAGGGGCAGAAAGAGAGGGAAGGGAGACAGATAATCCGGAGCCTGACACAGGGCTCAACCTCATGACCCTGAGATCATGACCTGAGCTGAAATCATGAGTTGGACGCCCAATAGACTGAGCCACCCAAGCGCCTCCGTATTCACTCATTTTATTTTCTGCTCAGACACAGCTTCCAGTGGCAGCCATCAACCATTTGAGGAACACCCTCAACTTTCAATTAATTCTTAATCAATCTTTAATTGATTACTTTCATAATCTTGCAGAAAAGATCCAATGATCAGTATAAATCCCTACTACAGTGTGTTGGTTTCTACCTGATTACAGACTTCGTTCTTTTGGAACAAAGTGAGTTATAAATAAAAAAAAAATAGTCATATACATAGACTGTCCTAAAATTATTGACAATACTATTTCTGCAAAAGCCAAACAGAATTGCTTACATATAAAAAATTAAATTGTAGCTTCAAATGCTTTATAGATAATCTTCAGGAAACGTAGTTACTCTTACAGAAAATATAGATTGGATATTAGACACTTGGTATGGAATTATTCATGACTGGGAGAATTTTTTTCTTTCACCTGGGAAGCAGGCATTTTATTGAAATTGGATCAGTTGTTTTGATGGTGCAATTTAGCATTATCTTTTTTCGTATATGTTAGCTTTGCAAAATTTGAAATTACTTGATTGAAGTTATCTGAACTCTTTGGAAAAATCAAGACCTGACTTGGAAGTCTGTTTTCTCTAGATATTTCAGTGTTTAAGAGTCACGTTAGAAATGGAGATTAGCAAGAAACTACCAGTAATGGATTAAGTGTAGGGAGAATTTAGCCAATTTAATATTGCTTAATGTTCATTTTATATGTTTGAATCACTGTGTACCTAGTAATATTATGTTGTTTCTAAATGTTTAGTAAAATAACTTCAACCTCTATATTATTGAATAAATTCTAGTACACTCAGACATACTTAGCAACTCCAAAGAAATACAAGTTATGAAATAAAACACCTTAGGTATAATATGTGTTTCTTGATGTTGTAACAAAAAGTGATAGAGTTTCTCCAAACATTCTTTAAAGTACAACTGAAAAAAAAAAAACAACAACTAACAAATCAAATCAAATCAAATAATTTTGGATCTGACACGGATTAGTAACAAAAACGATAGCAACAACAGCAGCAAAAACGATAATAATCCCCAGTAATTATTGGGGGTTAATCATCTGTGTGCTGGGCCTCGTGTTAGCCCTGCTTTTGTAATGACTCATTTTATCCCAGCGAAACCTGAGACATAGGGAGGTTTGGGACTTGCACAATGTTGCAGAGCTAATAAGTGGGAGACCTGGAGCTGGAGCCAAGAATATCCAATTTCAATGTCTATTCTTTTAACTACTCTACTGGTTTTCATAGGAATCAAGAGGGATCTTTATTAGTTTTATTTATTCATTTATTATTTATTTTTCATTTACTTATTTTGAGACAGAGATAGAGCAGGAGCCGGGGAGAGGCAGAGAGAGAGAGAGACGGAGAGAGAAAATCCCAAGCAGTCTCCGTGCTGTCTGTGCAGGGCCCCATGCAAGGCTTGATCCCACAAGCTGTGAGATCACGACCTGAGCTGAAATCAAGACGTGGGCACTTAACCAACGGAGACACCTAGGCCCCCCAAGAAGGTTTTTAATAAGAAATGATAGAAAGGAAAAAAAAAGAAATAATAGAGGGATTAGAGGCTTTTATAGCATGATTTTAGTCTTTCTTAAAATTCCTTCATTTCATAAAGTGATCATCATGCCAGGAGAGGTCCATGAACTGGCTGTCCTAAACGACAGTGGCAGGAAAATGCTTCATGCCTGCTACGAGGTGACTGGGTGTGCAGCACCTCTAACTGAGCCGCGAACACAGCCTGTGCTGTTTCACTGTGCCTTTGGCTTGCCTGGCCCGACAGTGAACTATCTTTTAAAACTCAGCGTTTTTTTCCAAGCACCTCTCATTTTTATTCCTAAAGCACATTTTTCACTGCCTTCTCACCACCCACAGCAAGGTCAAATATCTCTCTTCCCCATCGCTGTGCTTTGGCTCCTGCCTACACCATTTCACTCATTCCTCCTACCTGCTTCCCTAATGTCTCCTTTCATTTGAAACAAGTGCGTCTTCCACCTACCTGCACGAAGATTTGAAGATTCCTTTAGAGAATTCTAGCTGCTGGTGTATAAATAGCTATCTTTTTGTCAGGCAAACTTACTCTGGGGAATGGTAAGTTTGCTTTTCCAGTCAAGGATATTCCCAATATCCTATATATACTCTTCTAAATGCGAGTAGTTAAGTGGATGCACTTCCTTACTTACTGAGTCTTACCAATAAATTATGAAATGTTTCTTCATTTGATTCGATTTGATTTCAAATCATAAACATTTATCACACTTTATATTAAGAATAGTCATTCTAGGGTGGCTGGGTGGCTCAGTTGATTAAGTGTCCAAGTCTTTGGTTTCAGCTCTGGTCATGATCCTTCTCTCGGTTTGGGAGTTTGAGCCCACTGTCAGGCTCTGCACTGCCAGCACAGAGCCTGCTTGCGATTCTCTCTCTGCCCCTTCCCCACCTGCTCTCTCGCTCTCTCTCTGTCTCTCAAAATAAATAAACACTACAAAAATAATCATTCTAGTACTATATTTTCATACAATAGGCTTTATGTTGGTTAGTGATTGTCGCTTTACCTTCTTGTTAGCCAGCAATTAAGAAATTTTGAATTTTACTCATTATGCCATTTTACATTATTTTTGAATTCTGAAAACAAAACGTTTTAATACAAAGATCTTTCACACGATGGATTTTTTACTTTGGTCAATTCATTCAACAATATTGTTTGGCACCTACTACGGGCCAGCCAATACTGTTTCCACAAGGAATACAGTGGTATGAAAGACGTGGGAAGTCCGTGTTCTTCAGAAGCCTGCACTCTAATAGGGTACACGGTAATTACAGAGTAAACAAAACACAGAGCAAGATATTTAGCATTTTAGAGATATTAAAGTTTTTCAGTTAATGATCAGTGGCCGATGGAAATAAATAAAATGGGAGGAGTGGTGTAGAACGGTGGTAGGGTCAGATCCAAGTACTTTGATGCCTAAATTACCATGTAATAATTTTGAAGGACCTAATAAAGCACTGCTATACGTGATGCTGCCCCCCAGTATTTAAGTGTGCATCCATCCTGTGCTACTTACTTCAGAGATTGTGTCTGGCCTTTCAGCACTGGAGTGAGATGGGAGAGAACAGGCTTTCATCGTCATGCACAATTTACGAGCACAAAACCTTAGGATGAAAAAAGTTTCTTATCCACAAAATGAGGGATTAGTATGAATCAGGTTTTTTTTTTTAATGTTTATTTATTTATTTTAAGAGAGAGGCAGAGAGAGAGAGAAAGCAAATTCCGAGCAGGCTCAAGCTGTCGGTGCCGAGCTTGACACAGGGTTCGATCTAACAAACCATGAGATCATGACCTGAGCCGAAATCAAGAGTCGGTGGCTTAACTGATAGAGGCCACCACCCAGGTGTCTCATGAGTCCGGGGACCATAGATTCCTAAAGAGACTTTGGGTGAAATTCATGGGAACTATGAAATTAAATGAGAAAAATTACCTTTACTTTCAAAATCTCTAAGTGAAATTTAACATTTCCTTCAATAAACTGGTAATAATATCTGCACTACCTGAGAATTTTTCACCAACAGAAATCACAGATCTTTTTGAATTATGTCATAGTAGTTATGGATATCTCAAGTTATTATTTACTCCAGTCACTATTGAGAAATTATAATTACTAGATACAAAGAATGATTATGCCATTAAATGTAATAAAGAAGCACAAATATTACTGCATCACCTTTGTTTTAAAACCAAAATAAAATCATTTTAATATAATTTATTTTCGTTCTAATCCTATTTTTTGTGAAATAAAAGAACAAGATATTGTTAGATGATCCAGTGAAATGAAAATATATCAATATAAACTAGAATATGTATATTCTATTTTAAAATGCCAGTAAGGAAGGGGCTTGTAGGAAGTGATATCTGAGCTGAGAGCTACAGAATGAAGAGCAGTCAATTATACAGAAAGCCAAGGAGGAGACTCCAGGGCAAGGGAACAGTATAGACAAAAGTACCAAACAGTAAAGAATCTGGTGAATGCTGTGGAAGGTAGGAGGTGAAAGCTACAGTTGTGTGTTTGTCTCCAGCCATGCTCAGGTTCATGGCAGTGTGAGGAAAATTGGTGGGTAAATGATTTTTACCCAGGGTTGTGATTTAACCAGGAGTTTGATGCATGAGGAGTGGTGAAGATATATGCTAGGCATTGGTAACAATGATCACCAGGGAAATTAAGCAAAATAAGGACAACTATGAATATGTGTTAGAGGTGGAGAGATACAAGAGGGTAGTGAGGATGAGGATAGTAGGACTAAAGAAATGTAGGTTCTAGTGAGGACTGTGGATTATTGAAGCTGTATATTAGAACGAATGGGTATGAAAAAGTCTACTTTAGTAGTTCCAGAGAGATGACAACGGCTGTTGTCTTAATCAGCTCAAGCTGCTCTAACAAATACCATAGACTGGGTGATTTAAACAACAGAATTTTTTTCTTACAGTTTTGGAGGCTGGAAGTCCAAGATTATAGTGCCAGCAAGGTGGAGTTTTGGTGATAGTCCTCTTCCTGGATTGTAGATGGATGCCTTCTTACTTTATCTTCACCTGGTGATGAAAGACATGCATGTTTCTTCTTATAAAGCCACTAATCCCATTCATGATGGCTCTAGTCTCCTGACCTAATTACATTGCAAAGGTCCCCACTTCTAAATGCCATCACACTAGGGATTAGGGCTTCAGCATATGAATGGGAAGGCATGGCAACTATGGAGATGCAAAGTATACAATTCAATATTCTTCAGGGTATTGCTAGGACAATGGAAAGGAAGCTCAATGAGGTTAGGACATTTTCTTTTGCCACTTTCTTCCCAACTCTTAGAATTGTGCCTATCACACAGAAGATGCTTAATAAATGTTAACAAATTAAATGAATGTATCACATGTGTAAGTAAGCAAGATGTCAGATGACTACCAGATTTCTGAATGGATGGAAATTTTGAATTAAGGAGAAAGGGGTGGGGGAAAGGTTTGTAGTTAAGTTAGGTTATTTCTTAAACATTAATATAAAATATTCATGTTATCATAATCATTTCATAATAATCTCATAATCATCTCATAATCATATCATAATCACAGTGTTTTTTGAGCACCTGTTCTAGTGGAAATACCATTATAGGCACTATAAGAAAAAATATGATCCCTTCTTTTCTAGGGATAAGAGCATGTGGAGAATTTAGTTGAAATTTAGGCAGGTATGATAGAAAAGGACAACAGTTTTCTCCCCAGAAAATACAAACTTTTTTAAAAAATGCAGAAATACCCCAATGTCTTCATTGAAAACTGCTTTGAAATTTGAATCCCATTCCCAGCTAAACTATCAATCAAATGTGAGCAAAATAATAATGCTTTTAGAATTCAAGGACTAAGAAAGTCTTCATTTCCTAAAAAGTATTGTTAGAAGATACACTTTAGCAAAGCCAAATATAGTTCAAGTAATCAATAAATTATGAACAGGCCTCAAATGCAATTAAAGAAAATCTCTGGATTATAGACTTACCAAAGCCTAACAAGCCTGTCCAATATTGTCCTTTTAATAAATACATTATTAAGCCTTGGGTCAACTTAGTGATTGTGGAACATAATTACCTCTTACTCTAAAAACAATGGAGAAACAAAACAAAACCAAAGGATATTAGAAATACCAGGAAAAATAGATAGCTATGCTAGAAAGGCATAATCCAAATAAAAAGTAAACAAAATGTAACATTATTCTGAGTAAATTAATTGAATAAGGAAAGATAATGCATTTGGTTTTGATAACGTGTTCCACTTAAGTGACACAGATGTACCAATATAGATTTCTTTTTCTCTTCAAATCCATTCCCACTAGTTATGAGCAGTGCAGGATTTCAATATTTTATATACTTGATATTGAAATTTAATATTAAATAATCAACTTCTCCTTAAGCATAGAAGACTTACCCCCACTAAATTGGAGGTTCTTAATCACTTCTGTATGAGTATCACCAAGAGCAATGCCTGCCCTGACAAACAATAGCATTCAGTAAATATTTCTTGTTAAAATCATGGGACAAAATATATCTATTATTCACTTTGATAGAAGTTCAAGGCAAGCGGGGTAAAGAGAAACATGGGGAAATAATTTGTTGCAAGTATCACTTGGCAGAACAATAACAACTATCACAAGCGTATCTAAAAGAAAATTAATGAACAGGACACATTCCCTGTCCTCATGGAATTCATAGCCCAGTTGGAGACCATATATATATAAATAATTGAAAAATAAAGTATGGCAGTGTCCATGATGTTGTCACTAACAAAATATAATAGCCAAAAAAAAAGTTAGTTTACTTGAGAGAGACTGAAGGAGCTAGGTAGGGGAGACACAAGTGATAAACCTTAAAGATGAGTAAGAGTCCTCAAGGGGCCAGGGTATGGAATGTGGCAAGGAAAACAGCAGATCAAGAGGAACATCACAGGAAAAGAGCAGGCTATAGATACCTTGATGTAGAGGGAAGACCAGACAAAAGATTGGAGAGGGTTTGGGGCACCAGGTGGGTCAGTGAGTTAAGCGTCTAACTTCAATGTCAGGTCATGATCTCACAGATCATGAATTTGAGCCCCCATCAGGCTCTGTGCTGACAGCTCAGAGCCTGGAGCCTTTTTTGATTTCTGTGTCTCCCTCTCTCTCTGCCCTTCCCCTGTTCATTCTCTCTCTCTCTCTCTCTCTCTCTCTCTCTCTCTCTCTCAAAAATATAAACAACATTAAAAATATAAAAGATTGGAGAAGGAAATGAGGACTAATTCAGCACATGGAAGAAATTTAAACCTTACATTTTGTCCCTCTACACAGATAGAGTTTACTTTATTTTATTTATTTGAATTTATTTATTTATTGAGAAAGAGACAGAGAGCAAGCAGGGAAGGAGCAGAGAGAGAGGGAGAGAGAGAATCCCAAGCAGAGTCCGCACTGTCAGCATAGAGCTCAAACTCAGGAACTGTGAGATCATAACCTGAGCCAAAACCAAGAGCTGGATGCTTAACCAACTGAGCCACCCAGGCACCACTACACAGATACAGTTAAAACAACAACAACAACAACAACAACAACAACAACAAAACACTTGTGAACATAATCATTTAAAAAAATTTTTGTGGAAGAAAGGCAACTTGGCAAATGAAGTTAAAGCTGATTTGGAATAAGAGAAAGAATGTCAGAAAGATACTTAGGCAGACAATCATGAAAAGAGGAACCAGCTTCCTCAAATAGTGACTCTAGGTGATTCTTCATATAGTAAGAGTTTTACATATAAAGAGCTGCTTTTCTCCTCCAGCAAAACGCAAACAAAACACCAACACATGTATTAAACACTACAAATTATTTAAGCAGGATGCTCATGGTCTCTGATAGTTCTTGAGCCTCAATTTTATTCTATGTGTTTTTCTTAAAATTTCTCTCTACATAAGAGATTGTAGTTCATCTATGCCTAATATTCATCCCCGATAACCGCCCTTGAATTACAAATATAGAAGTTATCATTAAAGCAAGAGAAAAAAAGAAGGAAAGAACAGAGGAAGAAAAGAAATAAAGAATAAAAGACCCAACAAAAGAAAACAAAATCAAATTGATTAATGTACCCGTAATTCCTGCACATTGCTATACTTAAGCATTTATTGGCAGAAAAGCAAATATGCATCTTGCTTGCTTTCATCTTCCCAAAGCACAACTTAATTAATGCTGTCATATAGCTTTTGGTAACAGATTCATACTGTAACAGTCCTCCCACACCACAAGATCAATGGGCCCCTGGAAGCTACAACAGAAAGAAATTAGAACGTGCATCAAATTTGTGAAGCTCATAAAGAAAACACATTTGCCCTTCATGTATTTTTAAAGAGATTCTTGCTTCATTATATCTTGTAAATGGTTTCTCTGCTCAGTACAGCAGATAGAATTGAACTTTGGTAGTATTCCATTTTTCAGAAGCAGAGAATGCCATTCAGTTTTAATAAAGATTTTAGTGGTGATGTTATTATGTTTAGGTGCCCAGTTGGTCTATAGAGGCTTTGTAATGTCTAAGAAAGAACCTGCATATGAAATCATTTATTGTCTTATTTTCTTCTTGCCTTACTCTTTACCCTTCAAGAATTAAGTCTTGTTTCCAACTTTGAAAGATTAACTTTTGATCAGCAAAACTCATGCTTTGTTTTCAGCTGCATATTGAATTGTGTAATAGAAAAAATAAAACACAATTTAGAACAGTATTTAGGAATATGCATTCATTTAAGTCAGTTTGTCTTTAGATCATATAACTTTTAGGTGAACATACATACTAGTTCTGGAGTCATGACATGTAAGTAATTAATCTAACCCCAGGACCAAACTCCCAGTATTGATAGAACTGAGTTGTATTTAGAATACATTCTCTTAGAAGAAAACATAGGCAATAATTTCTTTTAAATCAGCCATAGAAACATTTTTCTAGATAGGTCTCCTTAGGCAAGGGAAACAAAAGCAAAAATAAACTATTGGGAGGGACTACACCAAAATGAAAAGCTTTTGCACAGCAAAGGAAACCATCAACAAAATGACAAGGCAACCTACTGAATGTGAGAAGATATTTGCAAATGACATATCCAATAAGGGGTTAATATCCAAAATATATAAAGAATTTACACAACTCAACACACACACACACACACACACACACACACACACACACACAACCAAATACTCTGATTTTCAAACTTGGCAAAGGATCTGAATAGAAAATTTCCCAAAGAAGATATACAAATGGCCAACAAATAAAAAGATGTTCAACGTCACTAATCATCAGGGAAATGCAAATGAAAACCACAATGAGATATCATGTTATACCTGTCAGCATGGCTAGAATAAAAGAAAAGAAATAACAGGTGTTGTCAAGGTAGTAGAAAAAAGGAACCCTCAAGCACTGTTGATGGGAATGCAAATTGGTGCAGCACTGTGGAAAACAATATGGAAATTCCTCAAAAAATTAAAAATAGAATTACTATATGACCCAGTAATTCCACTATTGGGTATTCACCCCAAAAAATGAAAACACTACTTGAAAAGATAGAAGTGCCCCTATGTTTATTTACAAAGGCCAAGATATGAAAGCAACCCAAGAAACCATCAATAGCATTCATCTATCCATTCATGATAAAAAAGATGTGGTATATATACACAATGGAATATACTCAGCCATAAAAAAAAATGAGATTTGCCACTTACAACAACATGGATGGACTTACAAGGTGTAATGCTAACTGAAATAAGTCAGAAAGACAAATACCACATGACTTCACTCATACGTGAAATATAAGAAACAAAACAATCAAACAACGAGAAAAGAGATCAACGAAAAAACACACCCTTAAATACAGAGAACGAACTGGTGGTTGCCAGAGCCAAGGTGAGTGGGGGGAATGGGGAAATAGATATAAGGGATTAAGAGGTACAAACTTCTAGTTACAAAGTAAATAAATCACAGAGATGAAAATGACAATAAAGGGAATATGGTCAATAATATGGTAATAACTTTGGTAACAGATGATGACTATACTTGTGGTGAGCAATAAATACTATATAGAATTGTTGAATCATTATATTGTACACGTGAAACTAATATAATACTGTATATTCATAATGCTTAAAAAACTGTTTTCATGCAAATTAAAAAAATGCATCTCTCTCAATCCACATGTAGTTATTTATTGCACAACATATCCCTTCTGATTGTTCACTTAGGTATTTATTATTTGCTTTTCCAACACTAAATCATTTCAAAATGATATAATTAGTTGAAAACTGATTAGTTGCAAAATTCTATTTTTTTCTATGTTAATTTTAATATCTTATAATATTGACAGCAAATATTATGTAAAAGAAACAGATATAACCTATGGTTTATATTCTTGGAATCTTTGAAAAAAGGTTGGGCCCAATATTCTTAGATTTATTGAAAAAGTTTTTGATTTAAAAAAATGCTTGAAACAGTATATAATTTTTCTTACTTACAATTGCTGATATTTCAACCACTATTCTAAAAAGATATGATATACCTATTATGTCCATTGGTATGAGATTTCTTGATTGGTTAGATAATCTAGCATTAGGTAAAGGTTCCTTCATATATAGTTTAATATTTTGGAGTTGCAATAGCAGTCGCATTATATGCTCTTTTTTTTTTCTCTTTCTGTTGTTGTGACCACCGCCCTGTTTGTAAACCCTGGTTTCCTTACTCAATGACTAACTGTAGTGAGCTACAGGATTTTTAATAATAGATTTTAAGACTTTGTATCTACATATTCTGCACAGACTATTAAACTAGTTTTAGTTCATGCTGGCAGTATAATTTAGAAAGGAAAAGAGGTTCATTAACTTTTACTACCAATTTAAGATTAAGTGTCATTATTTCTCTTCTATTCTAAGTAATGATGCACAAACAAGATAGTTTGCTGAAGTGATTTTGGTTATTTTGAAACATTTTAAGAATTTAATATCATCAATGCATTTATAATATTTCTAGCATCTCTGCAACACAGATGACAATATTGACTTTTTTCTACAGGGAGTTAAAAGAATCATTATTAAAAATGATCAGAAAACTGTGCGCTCTTGATTAATACTAGTTACTATTAATTTAATATATGAAAATATTTTGTCAGAGAAATGAAATTCAACTTTTTATGTTTGAGATGAATAGGAAAAATGGTATCAATAATGTAATAAAAAGTTACACTGGGTTAAAACATTGTACAATTCCATTTGTATTACTTAATTATTGCATGCAGTGAAAAATTGATGCTCAAATATCCTAATAGCTAAATTCCTGTTTTCTGAAATTGTGTGAATACATAGATAAAATTCTGATTTTTCTGAGCATAATAAAGCACATGAAGAAAACTCTTTAAGCTATGTCTTTCTTTCACAATCATTACATATATATGTATATATATAATGTATATATTCACACACATATATATATATGTATATATATGTGTGTGTGTATATATATATGTGTGTATACACACACACACACACACACACACACACATAGAAAACACAGTTCTTAATGATCTGGAATTATTTAATAGATGTATTTAAGAAATATAATAATATCAAAACTTAAAGAATATAAGTACCCATTTTATATTTTCCTATTTTGTTCACCAAATCTGTTCATATCATATCCTGACATTTCCCTCAGAGACAGTTCAGTTTCAGTGATAGTCTACAACAACTAGAAGCATAGCAATGGAGGAGAGACTGAATTACTCTTGCCGGGATTAAAAGCTACTCAAAATCTTGGCAATGGTTTTAAATTTTAGCAGGCAAAGTTTTTACCTGTTTAATATAATTTAGGTGGAGAACAATTATAGTATTGGTAGCATGGGCCCTTTTCACCATATATGATGCTTCTACTATCATTTTCTGTCAATTTAATTTGTTTTTTGTTAAAAGTGCTTCAAAGCACATGCACGTGTGTGTGTGTGTGTGTGTGTGTGTGTGTGCACATACATGTCAAGGATTTAGGTTAGGGGCTAGCTATTCCCAAGTATTTCATATATACCAAAGAATGTTGGCATACCTAGACTTTTCCTGGCAGGTTTAGTTAACACGGAAGTTGCATAAAATAGAGGACGGTAGTTTGTAAAAACACATAAAATGACAGTTAACGGATATCTGAATTACAGTTCGTACCCAATCTCAACTGGAAATTCAGAGAGAAGTCTTTCTTGTGAAACCTTGGAATAAATAAATAAGGAAAGGCTGGAGATGGTATGAAGATAAATGGCACGTACTGAACTTGATGACCCATGTTTTTACTAATGAGGGCAGCACTTACTAATTGCAGTTCCTAAGTAATATTCTGAGCACTTTTATAAACCTTTTACACAGCAATCTCATAAGGTAATTATTTTGATTATATCCATCTTACAGCTAAGAATACTGAGACAGAGCAATTAAGTACAAGTCATCTACAATGCCTGGAACTGCCATTTTCATTCTTAAGAATAAATATTCAATAAAATGTGAATTTTACCTGTTGGTATTACACAAAGAGCTCCTTACCCATAATTCATAGCTCATTTTACATGATTTTCATAAACAGTCTTACGATTTTGTGCAGCAGACCTTGACCAGGAACACAATATCCTTTAAAAATATTGTTTCTCGGGGTGCCTGGGTGGCGCAGTCGGTTAAGCGTCCGACTTCAGCCAGGTCACGATTTCGCGGTTGTGAGTTCGAGCCCCGCGTCAGGCTCTGGGCTGATGGCTCGGAGCCTGGAGCCTGTTTCCGATTCTGTGTCTCCCTCTCTCTCTGCCCCTCCCCCATTCATGCTCTCTCTCTCTCTCTGTCCCAAAAATAAATAAACGTTGAAAAAAAATTAAAAAAAAAATATTGTTTCTCATGTAAAAGAAATTTAGGTTTAATTATTTTTACTTATGCCTTCTTTTTAAGGAACTCTATCCGCTAAGTTTTTGAGAGCTGATGAGAAACATAATATTATAAGGACAAAATAAACAGAACTATTTATGAAAAAGATTATAATATAATGTTCTAGGAAGCTGTTCTTTGAGGTCTCTTGACCATTTTTTTCTGTGTTCATTAATGTATTACAAACATTTTTTTTGAGAGGAACCATTGACTATGGGGATAATTTCACCTCACTTTTCCATTTAGTCAGCCACAAGTTCTCATTAGGAATTTCAAATTCTACAATAAAATCTTAATTATAATCTCAAATCTGGTTCATTAAGGCATAAACATATACTTATTTGAAAACAAAGAATCATTGTGGTCTACATATTCCCAGAGAATATGTCACTATCTTGTTGATACTCACCTTTTATCAATCTTTTGAGAAAAAAAAATATTATAGGAAGGTATTCTTAAAGACCAGTTCTTTTCAAAAACTGTGAAACATCCTAATGTTGTTATAATTTTATTGTTGGGGATGGCTTCATTTGAAAAATAAGATTGGTAGCTTACAATATCATCAAAGTTCACTCTGATGTTCGTAAGACTTTAATGAATAAACATTAGCATGAGTTGGTTGATTCAGAGATGCCACTCAGTTGGCCTAGTACAGCATGAGCAATTTATGAGTGAAAAATCCCCATCATTATAGAGTTATCATTAATCAATCACTGAAATATGAAAAGAGAACAACATTGGTTATCAATGGAAACATGACTTTAAAAGGAAAAGATCATATGTACTAGAAGAATTACAAAGCAGGTAATAAAAATTTAGGAAAGCCATATTATAATTTGAAACTGATTTAAATAATAATATCCCATTAATTTAGCTACTCTTGACAATTGCTACAAATATCCATTCACATCAACAGCAACACAAGTATATACGGGGTAGATACCTCCAATTGTTCAATATTTAGCTAATACTAGATATTCAGTAAAGAACTGAATTTTGCCTGAGGTGCCAATGTCTTGCTTAAAAAATACTTCTTGAGTCCTTTATAAATAGGGGTATCCATACGATATATCTCTGGATTAATAAGGCAAAAGGTGATTTATTCCACCACGTTGTTCTGCCTAATTCCCCTTCTTCCTGTATGACTGTGATTAAGTGCCATGCTTAAAGTCAGAACAACCATTTTGTGATCTTAATGATGAAAGTTAGCAAATATGGGTAGCAGAGCAGCTCCAAACAATCCTAACTGACATAGTACACAAAGGAAAATCACCAAAGAGTAGAATCTTGAACAGATGATATCAACATAGGGGGCAATATCTATGGGTTCTGTCTTGCTAGATTGTGTAATACTGTGGAAAGCCTGATTCAGGGCTCTTGGTTCTTCCTTTACAAGTAATGCAACACTTGACAGGGTAGTGGACTTCTCCTTGACTTTTATTATGTCTAAAATCAAGAAGTTTAACCTCAATAATTTATTTTTAACTGAGGGAACTGAAAGGTCAGGTCAGAATTTCTAGACTGTACTTTTATATTGCATATTTATTATTATGTTCTTATAGTTGCAAAGATAAATTATGTACACTAACTCTAGACAGCCTCTACACAAATCTGAATGGGAAATCATTCAATCACACAGTGATTATCAGTAAAAATCAACAAATATCCAATGGAAAAGTTACCATATTCTTAGAGGTGGCATCACATTTGTAAATTTATCAAAAAAAAAAGATGTAGCATATAGTACATTGAACCATAATTCTAACTGATTTCTAAGAAGCTTTTAAAGTTCTATCATCTTGTGATGAAGGGTAATATCACAATGTAGTTGGAAATGGAGCTGGAGAATTCTTGATTTCAAGCTCAAAGTTCTTTTTTTGTCTAGTGTATTATGTATTTATTTACAATAAACGTAACAAGCACAGGCAGTTATTTACAAGTGTACTCAGAAACTAATGTGAATATGTGAAAATTTGGAACTCATTCCTTACAAACTCAAATAAATATTTTCTCTGATTCTCATCACCTTTTAAATTTTATAGACCTGGAATGGTATAGTTTTGTTTAAGAACTCAGTAGTAGACTAATATAAAAGTTGGGACCCTGGATTCTTTATAGCTATGACCTTGCATTTCTACATGAAAGTGCTTCTTTATGTGTTTTTCAATATACTCTCAAAATTTTATAGCCCAATCTAATAACTGTCACAGAAGTCTTAGAGGAAATATGGACGTATATAACCAGCAATCTGGAATACTGGGTTTGATTTCAGATGAGCTTCAAAAGCTCTTTAGTTCACATGTAGACATTCTGCAGAGCATGATGTGACTTTTCTCAACCTCCCAGAAAATATCCATGAAAACATACGAAAGGACTAAAATGTCAAAAACTTAAAACAGCAGAGTAAACTAAATGTAACCAAAAACTATTTAGTAAAGCCCAGAGGTCCATTCCTACCATGGAAAACACGGTGATGCATTGAAAAATTCAACCTTGGAATACTCAACACATCTCCAACCTGTGAATTAGAACATGGCAGAGAACCATCTCTCTCCCTGCCGCAAAACCCTCTCCCTGAATTAAAAAAAGAAAAGAGGGAGATTGAAAAGCATACTGACCTCAGCACTATCTTATTGCCCACCATCCGATCAACTGCATGACATACAAAATTGTCACCCATAGTCCCAAATGCTCAGGGGCTATTTATGCAGAGACTCTGTCCCTCCACTCCCATTAGCTTTCTTTCTACCTGGATCCCTTCAATGATACAACACCTGCAGGTGACATGGCAGGAAGTAGGATATGATGTATAGAAACACACGTTAATGTATGATGTTAAATTGCTGAAGAATAAAACATTGCTGTCAGGAAAGATAGGAAGAACAACAGAAGCACCGTGTGCTTTGAGATGCAGTGTTTCCTACCTATCTTTCTTCTTGTAGGATAAGCCCTAACAGTTGGTTTTTCTTTTTTTGTAATACAAGTGTCTGACTTCAGCTTCATTGCTGAGGCATCCTCTTCAATAAATGCATTATCAGCCACACAACTATATAGATAAAGAGCCACCCCCATGTGCCTCACATTATCCTTTGTTTTAGAGATCTTGGTTGATTGTGATAACTGACCATTTCAGCCTTTATTTTTGTTTTTGTTTTCCTCTCTTTTGTGTTTTAAATTCCTTCTCTTATGATTATAATTCACCAATAAAGATTGATCCTGCAAAACCTCTGGCCCCCACCCTTGACCCCAATAAAAGCAGAACCACATATGTGGCCCCAGGTGTGCTGTGTAATTCCAGGACTTGCAAGTAATAAACCATGTCTCTTTAAAGTTGGCAGTACTTGCTAAGGGCATCTTGCAATCATACCAAGAACCACAAGGGCCAGTCCAGCTACAACATTGGCTATTGATAGGCTGAAACCAACACAAAACAATTCTGTAGAAAAGGACACAGAATTTCCCAGGTCAGAGAACCTGCATGAGACGGAACCTCAGTTCACCAGCCCCACTAATAAAGCTCTACTGGATGTAACGAAGTGAATTAGAATCCTTGTGCGTCAGATCAAGATGCTTCCTGGTCTAGATCTGAGTGGGGACGTGTATAGTAAGCTAGAGTAGAACAAATATACAGTGAAGGGGATGAAAGTCTCAGCTCCATCAAGGTTTCTCAAAAAATTAAAAATAGAAATACCATATGATCCAGTAATTCTATTACTGGGTATTGAAAATGAAAACACTAACCTGAAAAGATAGATGCACCCATATGTCTATTATTTGCAATAGCCAAGACATGGAAGCAACTTAAGTGCCCACTGATAGATGAATGGCTTCTTTACCCATTCATCTATCAGTGGACACTTCAGTTGCTTATGTATAGTATAAATATACATAGTGGAATATTACACAGCCATAAAAGGATGAGATCTTACCATTTGTGGCAATATGGATGGACCTAGAGGGTATTATGCTAAGTAAAAAGGGTCAGAAAGAGAAAGAAAAATACCATATTATTTCATTTATATGTGGAAACTTAAAAAAAAATGAATAAACAAAAACCAGACTCTTAAATATGGTGGTTGCCAGAAGAGAAGTGGGTGGTGGGGGGGGGGGTGAAATTGACAAAGGGTGGTATGAGGTACAAACTTCCAGTTATACAGTAAATAAGTAAGTCATGTAGATGAAAGGTATGGCATAGGGAATATAGTCTATAATACTGTAACAACCTTGTATGGTTACAGATGGTAACTATACTTATTGTCGTGAGCATTGAGTAATGTACAGAATTGCCCAATCAATATGTTGTACATCTGAAACTAATATAACATTGCATACTAACTTTATTTCAATAATTTTTTAAGAAGAAGGAAGGGGAGGAGGTGGGGGGGTGGAGAAAGAAAGTCTCTGCTCCACCAAATGTTAGATTCAAACTCATCATACCCCATTCAAGGGTAGCTGAATATTCAAGAAACAAAGCAAATAAGCAAACAAATGAAATGAGGTCTTAGAAAAGGCAAGAACTGTCATGAAGCATGAGAATAAGAACTTAAGTTTGAAAACTACTTTCTGAAAGGAAGAAGGCATTCAAAACATTGATAGAGAACATCAGTTGCATGTTCTTGGAAAGATATGGAAAAGACTGGCATCTATATAAAAGAAACACAAACAACAGCAGAGACAAGGCTGAAAGTTGGTCATTCAACAAATAGTTATTGTGAGGTAGGAGATGCGCACACACACAAAATTCAATTCCAAAAATTCCAGAATTATTTTCAAAAATAAGAATTTAAAATCTGTAACTGTTGTTAAAGAGCACAAATGAGGCCACAGAAAGTCAGTTCAGAGGGATTACAAATGGAACAGACAAAATATAAAAGCAAGGGAAGAGAATGGAAACTAAAAGAAGTCTTAACCTAAATAGTGCAAAGTAAAATCAGAAAATAAACAAAAATTCTCAGATAAAATAGAACAAATTAAAAGAGAAACCATCTCCATAGGAAAAGAAAAGGAAAAAAAGAAAGAACTGAGACTATGAAGGTAACCATGATTCCTAAAAATAGAACCAAGGCCCACATATCCTAAAAATTTCTTCTCTTAATTTCCAGACTAGTGAAGAAAATATATCCCATAAAGGGATTTTCCAACCATATTGGTTTCTAATCTAGAAGTTACAGCTCAGCATCTCATTGCCTGTTCTCATGAACAAATGCTTAGTCATGGTTTGCTTTCTTCATTTTACAAAGAGAACAGAGGCCATAAGGACCTAAAAGACAAGATTAACTAGTCAGCAACAGAGCTGAGATTACATGCCTGATTTAGAATACCAGTTTAGAAATCTTTTCAACAACATGCAATCCTTTCTTACTTGTTTACTACAAATCTGTTCAGCAAGCACTTTTGCACATGAAATCTACTTCAATTCAGCTGATTTTTTAAAATAAAAAATATAAAGGAGAATAGCACTTAACAGGCATTTGAGGAAGAAAAACAATGACTAACTTGGCCCACCTCTGTTATTTTTATTCATGACAGTTTTCCATACAGGCAGCTTGACTGTTGTTTTTTATGTCTATTGTAAATACTCAGAAAATTTCAAATGACATGTCAGATTTGTTTTAGCACTTGGACCATAGAAACTACTGGTTGAAAAATTGTGCCTGGCAATTACTTCTGATTAATAAAGTCCTTAAAGTATGCACCATAAGATTTTTGTTATTCCCTTTGAAAAAATTACTTTTAAAGGGATATTTGATACCCTCTACTCTGAACACCAGAATGCAAGCTGATACATCATGCAAAGTACAAACTGCCTACCACAGTTTCTTGCTAAGTAGTCATTGTTTAATAATCATGTATTTGATTCTCACTTATGTTTTAGTAGATGAAATGTCTTGTGACACAGCTAATTCATGGTTTAGAAAGTGACATCATTTGGGGGAAACCTAGGGGCAAACTAAGAAGAGCTTTTGAGAGATACTCTGTTCATATCTTCTAAAAGAATACCTTCAGCTCATTCACTGTTTTCCAGATGGAGTGAAATAATGCACCATATTTTTGCTGCCTTGCATGTGTTAATAGTAACACAGTGAAACCACTGCTAATTTATTTATTGTCCATCTCTTCTATCTAATGAAAATCACGGAGCCCCCACACAGGTGATTTGCTATAGAGTTTGTCTTTGTAAAAGCAACAAATGTTAGAATCTTCGAGGAAAAAAAAGCACCTTTATCTCTGGTAAGAGCAAGTGGAAGTTGTCAGATGTTTCATAATTTTTTTCATGAAAATTTCTGCTCTATTCAAAGCCGACTTTCTCATTCTAACAAAAGAGAACCAGCATGCGTTGATATGTATTAATAGCAATAATACAATATAAGGACAATTGGATAGGTTTTCTACTTGGTTCCTACTGCCTCATTCCTTACTTTGGTTTTTTTCTTTGGTTTCCTATTTTTCACAAAGAGGATTTTTGCAAAGTAAATAGAAAAGAGCAACTGTTGAAAAATTTGCAGCCAATATTTTCACTCTAGTGTGTTTTTTTAAGTTTCTCATAATACTTTGTTTTAATAATCCTGGACAATCAAAAACTTGAAAATAAAACATCTTTAAAGAGTGAAGATGATACAAAAATTTCTTCCATGATAAGTTAATTTTTAAACGCAGATTTTAGATGATTAAGTATAGCGTGCTCCCATTTTATAAAATACGAAACTCCCCCACCCCACATAAACAAATACGTATATGCATTTGTTTGCATACATATACATTTGATTATGCATATAAGATCTATATATAGATAACTTTTCTACTCTCACCTACAAGTCAACATATTCACCTAGTTTTCTTTCCTCTTACCTGGTTCCACATTCTTGTTTTCCTTTGCTGGTTTCTCTTCAGTCCTCTAAATTTCTAATTCAGCCAAAGATTTGTTTAAATCTATTCTCATCTCATCTACAACAACTTCCTCGGTGATTTCGTCTACTCTTTACCTTAAATATATCTAAAGAAGTTTTATTTTTTTTTAACGTTTATTTATTTTTGAGACAGAGAGAGACAGAGCATGAACAGGGGAGGGGCAGAGAGAGAGGGAGACACAGAATCTGAAACAGGCTGCAGGTTCTGAGCCATCAGCCCAGAGCCCGACGCGGGGCTCGAACTCACAGACTGTGAGATCATGACCTGAGCCGAAGTCGGACGCTTAACCGACCAAGCCACCCAGGCGCCCCTATCTTAAATATATCTATATGCCGATGACCCCAGGCTGATATCTTTATTCTGGATCTCTTCCCTGACTCCAAACTCATATCCAATTGCCTACTATTTCACTGCATGTCTAAAATTAAACTTCTGATGTTTTAAACCATACCAAATTTTTCCAACAGTCCCTCCATCTCACTTTATGACAACTGTGTCTTTTCTGGTTCCTTAGGGTTAAAAACTGGGAGGCATCCATGAGGTGCCTGGGTGGCTCAGTCAGTTGAATGTCCGACTCGATGTCGGCTCAGGTCATGATCGTATGATTTGTGGGTTCAAGCCCCGCATTGGGTTCTGTGCTGACAACATGGAGCCTGCTTGGAATTCTCTGTCTTCCACTCTCTCTGCCCCTCCCTCTTCGTGCTCTCTCTCTCTCTTTTTCAAAAGTAAATAAACTTTTAAAAATTGGGGGACATCCTTGAATCTCTTCTTTGTTCCATACCACACATCTAAACCATTGCTGGTCTTACCTTCAAATCATACTGAGAATTGAATTACAGTCGTCCCTTGTTGTTATCTATTGTTTTGCTCTCTGCAGTGTCTGTTACCCACAGTCAACCACAGTTTGGAAGCAGATGATCCTCCTGACGAATCATCAGAAGTTCAATAGTAGCCTAATGCTACCTCACAGTGCCTGCATCATTCAACTCATGGCATCTCCTCATGTGGCATTGTATCATCTCACCTCATCACAAGAAGAGTGAGTACAGTACATTAAGATATTCAGAGAAAGAGACAGAAAGACCACATTCATATAACTTTTATTATTGTATATTGCCATAATCATTCTATTTTGTTATCAGTTGTTGTTAATCTTTTACTGTGTCCAATTTATAAATTAAACTTTATCATAGGTGTTTTATGTATAGGAAAAAAAAACAGTATACATAAGGTTCAGGTCTATCTGGGGTTTGGGGCATCCACAGGGGTCTTGGAACAAATCCCCCATGGATACAGGGGCAGAGGACTACTGTCCTAGGATTTCTAGGACTACACTGGTACAAACCTATTTCTGAATTATTGGAAGTCTTTGTTGTCTTCCTGAGTCACACTTTACCCCTTCAGTCTTTTTTTCAACACAACCAGCATGACCCTTTATAGCCAGACTTTTTTGTCACTCTTTTTTTAAAAAAAATGCCCCTGTGTTGTTTTTTTCCTTCTGCCTCAGAGCAAAAAATCAAAGTACTTCCTATGACATGTATCCTTGCCCCCTCCCCAACCCCATACCACCTGGTAATAATATCACTTCCTTTTTTATCTTTCTTTCCACTTCATTCACACAAATCTTCTTACTGTCTATAAACCTGTAGTCACACTCTCAGTTCAGATTTTTTGCTCTTGTTATTCTATCTGCCTGGAATGTTCTTTTTCAGAGATCTGCGTGGCTTGACTTATCAATTCCTCTATAAAGTTTTCCCAGCCACCCAATCTAAGATTTCAATACATACTCCCCTAACACTTCCTATCTCCATGCTAATGTCACTTTTCTCCTTACCACTTATCATTATATTTTTTCACTTAATTTTTTTTGTACGTTTTTAATCAGACTATAAGCTTCATAAAGGAAGATAATTTTGTTGTTGTTCTCTCCTACATCCTGGGTGCCTACAATAGTTCCTGGCACATGAGAGGCATTCAGTAAATACTAATAATCATTCTATCCAGGAAATAGATTGGAAAATGTGAAGTGGGAAATTTTTAGTCCCTTTTACATCTTTTTACTTTATTTTCCATATATGTTCCAAAAATAGTATGATGCAAAATTTCTCTGTGGTAAAATTGGAAGTCCTAACATTTTTTCTCACTGGTAGACAATTTCAAAATTTAAGTTCTAAATACTTGTCAGATCATGTTCTTATAGATCTCCAAATAGGAAGCATTGCTAATTGTTTCCATAGGTAAAACCAATGACTTATTATTATAATTCAGGACAACTTGGCAACCACGATGATTTATTTATCCTAGGCTAAGGAGGTTTTAGGCTGGCTTTCATTTCAGGTCCATCTGTAAGTGAAGATTCCATCAGAGGACCTAGGCAGCAAGAAGGCTGTATAGGAAGGAGCTCCAAAAACAGCCATAGGGTGATTCCCAACCCCAAGTAGTCACTGACACTCATATTTTGAAGGGATGCTAGATATTTTATATATCCAAAGTCCAGAGAAGATATAATGCATGCCAAAATTTACATAAAAAATAGCCAACTCATCTGGGATTAGACTGGAAACCTCCTGATACCATAGGTGAGTGTTTTTTCTTCCATGATTCTACTTACTAAGCATCAAATTAAAGCCCAATTTTAGAGTAGATTTTATGTTTGCCCATCACATCAGTACATACCTTGCCATTCCCTTCAAGTTAGAGCATTCATGTTATTTCTCTGGGGGAGTGGGGTGGATGGCTTTCATTTAACTGTCTGTATTTCTCTGCCTTGTAACACATAAAAGGGATTGCTGAAAAAATAAATAAAACCACTGAAAGCAACTAAAAGTAATGAAAAAGTTATGAAAAAAGGTAATGAAAAGTTCTGCTCTAAATTTCAACCTTTTAAATCAAAGTTTTTAAGTTAGTTTTTGAATGTTTAAAAAATGTTGACACTGTAAAAAGTTTTTTTAATCAAAAGACTTTGGATAAAAAATTGAATAGAGATCAAATGTGTTCACAGGTGCATCCCTCATCATCCTTTCTTTTTTGGTTTTACTAGTCAGAAAGATTTATATGCAAGAATTTACTCTGAGAAAAATCGGTGTTGGGGAAGGGGAAAGGAGAGGCAGGCACCTCTTTGCTTAACTGGCCATTGGTGGAGTCCTCTATTAGCTGTTGGTGTTTCTGCTGATAACCAGTGACTGGTCATGGATAGCTCTACATAGCAGGTGAACTGGCTCTTATTAGGACACATGAGATTCTAATGATGTCACACTCTCCTGAGGTGACCACCAGTCTCTCTTACTACCTCATCTACCTGCCTTTATCACCTTTTCCTTCACATTTTCACCCAGGAGAAATCAGTTCAATGTGAAACTCAAGGGTAGTAGGCACCCACACTGCAGAAGGTAGAAGGTAAAGGAGGCACCCACACTGTAACATATGCATATTAATGCCTTGCATCTCTCTGAGTTTTATACAATACCTTAATTGGCTGTTCCTCAAAATATTCCATTGCCAATCATTCTGTGGAGGGAGATCCTTGGTACTACAAAACTCTTCCTCTAACCCCTGAGCATAGTTGTCTTCAAGACTTATTTGCTCCCCATCATAGCCTAGTTTCAGCAATAAAGCCTAAAACCTCCAAATCAGCAGAAGATGCTGTTGATTCCATCAGAGAGAAGTATCCTCAGTGGTAGTCAATTGTTCAAGTATTTATGGTGAGTACTTTGAGGCCACTAGGAGAACTTCTCTGCAAACCCCTTTTGGGACTTTCAGTGGACTGTTGACCATGACCATAGACTAATCACATAGACTAATCGCAGTGTTTGGGTTGTTTCAAACTAACTATGCCTAGAACATCAAAGCTGGCTTCTCTGTCTATTCTTTGCATTTTTATTATTCTCAACTACCAACCAAAATGCAAAGTCAACTAGTCATCTATACTGTATTATGTGCAGACAATCTTCTAGGCATTGTGTATACAGAAGTAACACAAGAGTACACGGAACTATTATACATTATAGTAATAAACTGTAGCTAGTGTATTAAGAAATCTCTAATCTAGGTACAATCTATGTTTTCTCTTGAATTCATTTTTTTTGTGTGTCTTAAAGGGAAGAGTCCATAATTCTCTGATACTTGCTGTTTAATAAATGTTAGCTTCTCCATGTTTAAAACTCCAGTCTCAGGGGCGCCTGGGTGGCTCAGTCAGTTAAGCATCCGACTTTGGCTCAGGTCATGATCTCGTGGTCCGTGGGTTCGAGCCCCGCGTCGGGCTCTGTGCTAACAGCTCAGAGCCTGGAGCCTGCTTCGGATTCTGTGTCTCCCTCTCTCTCTGACCCTCCCCTGTTCATGCTCTCTCTCTGTCTCAAAAATAAATAAATGTTAAAAAGATTAAACAAAAATAAAAGTCTACTCTCATACCTGATTCACAGCCTTACAGCTCTCTTTTTCACCTATAGGCAGTTGTTGGAAGCAGCAAGGAGTGAGAGACAAGAAGACACATGTCTCTTTTTGCAACTTTAGTTGTCACTTTTTTTTTTTTTTTTGCAAATGCTTTGTTGTGGCTGGTACCTTTTACATGGCAAGTATCCATATTCTGCCACTCACGTCAGGCCCTGGTATGAGATTTTCACAGGACATTCTGAGGTTTTTGACCATAGTCCCTCATAATGTAGGAGATTATTCTACCTCTTTTGTTGCCTCTGCTCCCTTTACCAGTGGTACACTCCATGGCCTCCCCTGGCCACTGTCCCATGGTTGGACACAAGCAAAACAGCTAAAGCCCATCTACCTTATGAGGTGTCTACTCATGGGAAACATTCACATATCTGCCTCAACTATCAGTAGGATCACAGATGAGTCCAATGTTATTTGTTCTCTCCTCTTGTGAAGTCATTGCCATCTTTAGTTAGGCACATTGACACAACAACCTTGAGTAGATACACAATGGGGAATGGAATGCTGATACTTCTTTCTTGCAGACACCCCCAATTTCTAACCTTTATCATACTTGGCTTTGGGGGAGGGATGAATAAGAGCCTCCTCCCTCTCTGTTCCCCACCCATTTCTATAGATTCTTTATGGGGTGGTTGTATATATTATGGTACTGAGAGTAGGGCCAGTTTGTTTCCTCTGAATAAAACTTGAAGAGGATTGTCTGGTCTCATTGTAGATTTTTTTTTACATTGATATTTCTTAACAAAGAAAAATATATAAGGATATTTAATAATATCTCCTGTTTTCAAGTGCAAACAAGTTGCCAACTCTAGCCTAAATCCCAATCAACATTCTATAGCAACCCAACAATAAATGGCAAATATCAGATAAAATACATATGAAAATGAAGCTGGTTATGTCAGCGCTGTCAGACTGAGAAGTTATAAAAGCTCTCGTTGAGAACACATTTAACTGACACCCAAATGACCAGATGGACCAATGATAGAGAGATCTCAGGGGAGAAGGGCAAAGATAATTATAAGCAGAGATAATAACTAGTGAGAAAGTAAAAACTTCCAAGATTGAGTATTAATCTAGCATATATGAACAAAAGAAAAAAAATCAGTGTGACTGTAGCAAAATTTCAGAGCAGACGGATAGGAAATTGGTTGAAGAGGTAGACAAAGAGAGGCGATGGTGGCCTAAATTAGGGTTATAGAGTTTACTACATTGAATTATGACATAGTTCAAAGTATACTTAAAAAATTGCCGATGGATTAGATGTAGGTACAAACAGCAAGAGAAAAAGGAAAATTAAAAAAAAAAAAGTCCTTGGTGTTTTACTTCAACAGCCATAAGGATGATGATGCAACCTACTGAAAATGACAAGACTAGGGGCAAAATAGATTGTTCTTGCTGTTTGTATTAGTTGGATAGGGCTGCCGTGTCGAAGTAGGACAGACTTGGCAGCTTGAACAGAAACATATGTGCACAGTTCTGGAGGCTGGACGTCTGAGCCCAAGGGGTCAGCAAGGTTTGTTTCTTGTGAGGCCTCTCTCCTTGGCTGGTAGATGGGCATTTCTTCCTGTGTCATTGCAGCCTTCCAACTGCATGTGTCTGTGACCAATGTTCTTTTCTCTTGTAAGGACATCAGTCATATTGGACTGGAGTCCACTCTAATGACAAGTATAATTTAATCATCTATTTAAGGACCATATCTCCAAATGTAATTACATTCTGAGGTACTAGGGGATGGGTAACATCCAAGTTTTTAGGGGACATAATTCAGTTCATAATGTTGTTATTAATATGTAAGTATTTGGTGGGAGAAAATGAAAGAAAATCAAGAGCTCTGTTTTGAAAATGACTTTAGAACATTTAAAAAGAGATAAGGCAGGGGTGCCTGGCTGGCTCGGTCGGTACAGTGTGCAACTCCTGATATCGGGTCATGAGTTTAAGCCCCACAATGGGTGTAGAGATTGCTTAAAAATAAAATATTTGTATTTTATTTTTTTTATGTTCATTTATTTTTGAGACAGAGAGAGACACAGCATGAACGGTAGAGGGGCAGAGAGAGGGAGACACAGAATCTGAAGCAGGCTCCAGGCTCTGAGCTGTCAGCACAGAGCCTGACACGGGGCTTGAACTCACAGACCGTGAGATCATGACCTAGGCCGAAGTCGGGAGCACAACCAACTGAGCCACCCAGGCGCCCCTAAAATATTTTTAAAGAAGAGAGAGAGAGAGAGGGCAGTCATTGTAAATGGATGCTTCATACATCTTATACTAGCATTGGCTTTCCTCTATTTCACCAAGTGCCTCTTGATAACATAACCCCCTTTTCATGGAAATGTGTTTTTTTTTTAATTTTTTTAATGTTTATTTATTTTTGAGAGAGAGAGAGTGACAGCAGGGGAGGGGCAGAGAGAGGGAGACACAGGATCCAAAGCAGGCTCCAGGCTCCGAGCTGTCAGCACAGAGCCCGACGTGAAGCTCACAAGCCATGACATCATGACCTGAGCTGAAGTCTGATGCTCAAGCGACTGAGACCCCCAGGCGCCCCATGAAAAAATTTTTATATACAGTTTGTGCCCACGGTCTAACCTCACCTCCATGCTGATGCCTTCTTCTGTTTTTGGTTCATAAGTTTTTCTCTCTTGAGACCTGTTGACACCTGTTTCTTAACTCCTCTCCCCACTTGAACGACTTCCATCACTCTGGGTGTGACTTCAACACAGATGGGGAGAAGCCTCCCAACATAATAGTCTCCTTACTCTTAAATGTTTTTGGACTATCGCAACCTTAAACTCTACCTCACTTTACCCTTCTCTCAAATTACCACAGCTTTCAAGTACTCAGTGGAGAGTCATTGGCACGTACGATGTGTCATCCTCCTGAGAAGTGCTGAGAATATACAAAGATGGGTAATACTCGCTCTCTGCTCTCAAAGAGTTTGGGTCTTGAGAAGGAAGAAAAGAAGTAAAAAATTGTCTTATACGATATATTTGTTATTTATTTATTTACTCAACAAAAATTAAACAATACTAGCTAACATTCCTGAGGGCTACCATTGCTTTACATGCTTAACAAAGATTAACTCACTTAATCCTCACAAAAATCCTATGAGGTAGGACCTCTCATCATCCCTGTTTTTACAACTGAAAACAAACAAACTGAAAACAAACTGAAATACTCACTAAAAAAAGTGAGTATTAAGAGGTCAAATAAGTTGGCCAAAGTTACACAGCCTGTAAGTATCAAAGCTGTGATTTGAACCTAAGTAGTCTGGCTCCAGAGTCCATTCAATCACTACACCACGCTGTCTTTTTTGTAAATACAATTGCACAGTGACTCTAAATTGACATCCTTGAAATGATACCTATGTTCTGATGATGCCTAGAAAAAGAAATGGCAACTCTGCTATGTAGTCAGGCTAGTGTAGGGTGCAGAGTGAGCCACTCGTTGGCCTGACAATTTGGCAGCCAGCCATGCCCTGGCCTTCTCAGAGAGACAAAGAGGAGTTTGGGCACCAGAAGGTTAGGATTTTGCTAATGGTGTTGGAATAACATGCAATATACTTTACTGGCACTTTGGCGAATCCACCACCTTCTCAAGAGCTCTCTTTTATTTATCATGGCCATGCGGGACTTGCCCCAGAAGTGTTTAATGCACCTGACTGAGGGTAAATGGAGCAAGAATACTAGGAAGGAAAAGCCAGAAGAGGGATGGAGCCTGCCATTCCTGATAACATAACAGGTGCAACCACAGCACGGTTCCTTCTGCCTCCCAATTAAAATAGATCCCATTTCTCTGCAAGGAAAACTCCTGCTCTGACTCTATACTGCTTGGATTCAGCAGCCACACTTGAAGTGAAAACTAAATTTGGAAGCTCTTCAGAAAAAAGAAATTGGACACAGTCCAAGGACAGTCAGAAAGTGAATGAACATCTTTTTGAAAATTTTGTTGATGATGGAAAAGCTGGCACAGGAAATGAGGCAGCAAACCTATCTCTTGTAACAGGGAATCAAATGTGCACGACAACATTCTTGGTTTTATAATGGATTATTTGTGTCTTTACTCTTAGTGCTTTCAGGGAATACATTTACTGAGAGATAATCACCTTTGTATCTCTACACTAGGCACTATGGGAATAGGAATGGATTTAGATCTTAGATATTCATTTGGGGCAGAATCGCTGTGGAGGAGAAGGCATGTGACTCATGCCTTGAAAGAGGAGGAATATTTGGCTAAGTGACAAAGTACACACTTTAAGAGAGGATACAACATGAACTAAGGCATTGAGAAAAGAATAAGTCAATACTAAGTACACGAAGAGTCTTGTCTGTTTCATTTAGAGAGAGTTCGGAGGACATTTAAGGATTATTGGTAAATTGTGAAGTTTGTAGCATATAGTGGAAGGTTAGGAACACTAGTTCTGAATCACATAACCTTGGATATGGCTCAGTTTTGCGAAACAGAAGCAGTAAGACTCAAGCCAAGTCAGGTTACCTCTCATAATCTCAATCCCCCCCCCCCCGCCTTTTTTTTTTTTACCTCAGTGAATTAAATGAAATAATGTAATTCATTTGGCACAATACTTTGGAAGACATTTGCTTTTATTGTTTTCACCCTCATTATTATTTTTCTAAAAGTAGCAAAAGAGCTGATATGTAGGAAGACCTTGAATGATGTATGAGGCTGACTTTGATAGTGCTAGATTCTTGATCAGTGCTAGATTCTTGAGCATAGTAAAGCACTTCTGAATAAAGTGATAAGATTTCATCTGATAGCACACTGAAACTAAATTAGAAAAGAATAAGAATATATGGCTTCGACCTCTTGTCAGGGATATGAATCTTCATAAAGATAGGCTCCCTAATTAAAGAATGAAAAAAAAACCCTCTTGTTTTTTAAGAAATACTCTGTGTAAAAGTACTAAGGATGTGATGTTCAAAGTGGGGACTACAGCTAACACTGCTGTATGATAAGAAAGTTGTGGAGAGTGGATCCTAAGAGTTCTCATTACCAAGAGATTATTTTTCCCCTTTATTATTTTCTTTCTTTTCTTTTTATTGTACCTAAATGAAAAAATGTATGTAGGCTGAACCAATGGTGGTATTCATGTCGCAACATTTGTAAATCAAATCATCATGCTGTACGCCTTAAACTTATACGGTGATGTGATATATGTCAATTATTTCTCAATAAAACTGGAAAGAAATCCAATGTTTCAATAATCTAGACACTTAAACTGCTCCTCTTTTCCTTTTTTCTGACTGTTTGGGGCCATCTTATTAATTATACACATATTCAAAGGCACAAAGAAGGGGCTTGGGAAGGAGGTAGAAAACAAATTAGATTTTTCTACTTGCCTGGAGAAGTGTAACACTATTGACCAACTCAGGACATCTTTGTGGCTCTCATTGTTTCTTAATACTCCCTTTTCCCTGAAAGTATTTTATGGATTACTCCCCCATGCTTTGGAGGAAGGGTCAGTGAAGGAAATAACCACACAATGGATAATTGTGCAATTTCAGAGCACAACTCTCTGGTACATATTAAATATTTTGTATTTAATTAGTAGTTTAATAGATCAAATTGCATATTATTCTAATTATGCAAAGCTGCATTGAAAATAAATGATGCATGTACCTCATTCTTTTTATAAGAACACTACTAATTACTAAATAATGGTTTAATGATTTGCAACTGGGTTAACCACATACATGGCATATTTTAATATACCAATTTTATATCAGTCCAAGCCAGTAAATAATCAGAGATAATCTTCAAATGCATATATTTAATACAGATCCATAATCTCCACCAGTTGGAAAATAGGATTGCCTGATTTACACTCACGTTTAGTTAAAAAAAAATCCTGTTACTACTAGAGTAACTAAATTTTCTTTAGCCAATTCAAATTTTCTTTGCATTTTTTCTTGTCTTAAATGTTGATTCTTTATTTGCAAAATGTGAAAAGTCATCATATCATGAAATTATTTGAGTAGGAACTTTATACATGTTTTCTGTTGGTTGTGAAAAAATTAATCAAGCCTCTAGCCTAATTTAAATGAATCTATCTGTATTACTATAATGGCATATCAATCAGGCAGGATAGCAGCTTAATTTTTTCTTAGTAATTAATTTATTTGTATAAGATTTATACTCAAATTCATGCTGTTGGGAGTCACAGTCATTGTCAGTCTTATCGAAGATTTCCTTCAATATCCCTTGCAATCTTATCGGTGTCACATTTTGAGTACACATTCCAGTTCTATCATTCAAAAATTTTACTACATTTTGGTTTGCACAGATGGAGTAAAAAAAAAGTAACTAAGACAGTGGTTAAAAAATAAAACATTTCTGTTTCTTCAAGAGATTTTAAAAGATTAGAGAATATAAAGACTAGTAACGATTTTTCTTACCTTTCTCCACTCAGCAGTGTGACATTGGGCATTTACACTCCTACATGGCATCAGTATAGAATGCGAGCATCTCTTTGAAATCAGATATTTCTGTGGCCTGTCAGATTCTAGGGAGGTTGAAAAAAAGAGCTGGCTGGGTGAAATGAACATAGTGGGGAATTATGGGAAATGTAGTAAGAAACAGTAACATAATAGCAGGGATAAAAGTAAAGGGGAGAAACAAAAACGTTTGAAATGTAGAGATCCTGATATATGAACTGACTTGTCTGTACCATTGAAGTGCTCACCCAGGAGAGTCAAATAATAGGAAACATAGCAGAAGACTATAAAATTATTAGGACATCTTTGTGGCTCTCATTGTCATGAGACATGACAGTGTCTCATGCCACTGTCACCATGCTTGTAAACACAATACCTTGGGAACTGGATTTGAATATGTTTGTGCATCAGCCTGGAATATTTAAACAGCCTGATATAAAACTAAAACACCCTAAAGTACTGATTCGGCTTTGTCCGTCTTGCAAAGAGCACTTCAGAGGGCATTAAATCTCTGATGGTCTCCGTTTCAAACTCAAAGTGTGTTTTGTTATATTTAAAGCCAACATGTTAAAACTGATATGTCATGTAATCACCTGATTTCTGGCTTTTCTTAGAAATGGGTGACATTTAACAACACGTAACCACATCTTCTTGTTGCCACAACGGATCAGAAGAGAGGCATATCTCTGGGCCAGAGAATGTCTTTCCCACAGTACACATTGTTCTATCTGGTCTTACTGATACTATGACCAACTATTGACCGGGGTTTGTCATCAACCTTATAGCTTGTCTTACGGCTTTTTTTTTAATACTAGAAAAACTTTCCTTTCCTTTCCTTTCCTTTCCTTTCCTTTCCTTTCCTTTCCTTTCCTGCCCTGCCCTGTCCTTCTCTGCCCTTCCCTGTTACACGTTGTCACTTTCTTGGCAACGTAGCAGGAATTTGAATTTGTGACATGGGCTTTTTTGGCTCCCCATTATCCATGGTCCATGATTAAACTACTCAGCCTGACATACATTTAATGTTCTCTGATTGTTTCACACTCATTCATGCCTGTCATGGTGCTAACATGCTGAAGCAGTGGTGGTGGCATTTGTGCGGGGCATATAAGGGTACAAAAGGCACAGTCCCTGCTCTCAAGGATCCCAGAATGTATGAGGACAGAGAGATTTCCTGGAATTTTGTGATAAGTGCTCTAAAGGAGCATTTTCATAAAATACTGTTATAGAAATACACAGGAGAGCAGTATCAACTCACCCTCAGGCTAGGAGCTCTGGGAAACGTTGGACAGAGAAGACACCAGGACTATACTCTGAAGAGTGTATGAAGAGTGCAGATGCATTTAATGTTTGTGAAAACAGTAATAATGCTCACAGTCCTTTGATACTTCCTTTTTTTGCAAAGAATCCTTTTCCTTGTTGTGGAAGAACCAGACCCTCTGCTCTCCATCCTCATCTTCAGGGTAAAATGTCCGGAGGTTCAGCATGGCTTTAACCTTCCCTTTGTTTTCCAAGAGCCCTCAATACTCAAAAAGGCTCTATGATCCTCCACTGATTTTAGTATAGTTATCGGATGGGTAAAATGTTCTTGTGTTGGGCAATCTGGAACAATTTACAATTTGCATGAGTATATGTTTTCTGAGTTCTGGATGAATGCCTTGAATAATTTCGTGTGTGTGTGTGTGTGTGTGTGTGTGTGTGTGTGTGTTTAGAGGATACAAAAATAAACAGTGATGGGACATTATCCGAACTCTTAGGATAATTTGAGATTTGAAAACACTGACATTGTAAAATCATTTCCCACCATACAGAGTTATCATTAATTAAGGTCTTTTATTGTAGAATCAAACAGTATGCTTTCCCTTACATTCTATTTTTCTGAGGTAACTCAAGAATGATTTTTTTATCTTTAGTATAAAGGACAGGACAGAACTAATGCTCCTTGGTTTATTTTGGTTTTAAATGATCTATTTATAAATCCCGGAAAAACTGGTGTTTATAGAGTAATTGACAGAAGATGAATGGCCAACATTAGAATCTGTAGCAGGACTGGCCAAAGTATAATGCATAGCCTGGGAGATGGATTTGTTGCTTTTTGAGATGAAGCTAACACTTTGTCAAAGTGTAGAGTTATTTATTATATTTGACCCAACATTGAATTATTAAATTCATTATTTTAAAAGGAATAGTATAATCTTTATATTATGCTTATTCTGAAATAATCAAATAGGATTAAGGAAATATGTTTTTCAAGTCTTCAAAGACATATATGAAGATATATATATATGTGTGTGTGTATACAGTGTACATTGTACACATATACACACCCCACACGTATATATGTAATTTTGTGGGAGGTTTTGTCTATTAGAAAAAAACCCTCACATGCACTGTATAAGTTGTCTCCTTAACAGCAAACCACAAAATAAATAGTTTCCCCAAATATCCCTAAATTCAGGTATCTTTATACTTTTTCTTCTCCCTTGACATATTAGGAAAAGGTATCAAGTTATATTTAATAAATTCTCAATACTTAATCTCTGAACAATATTTATTTAAACATCCAGGCTTTTTAAGCTATGCATTTGTGTCTCATTTTCCCCATAATTTAACTTAATTCAATGGCACTAATTAGTGAAAATTGATGTACTCTTTGTGAGGCGCAAGTACAACTAATGTACTTGGTCCCAAATCATAATTTCAAAGCTATCAATCAATATATTGGAAGAAGAAGCCTTGGCTTTACCATTTTGAAGTAGGACCAAAACTTAATGGAGGAAGATTGAGTGCACTTTCCACTCAATGTTGGGCTGCTTTTTAAAATACAGTTCATAATTGGCACCAATGATTTTAGAATTCAGAGAAAAACAGGAAATTCCATTTAGATTGCTGCCCACATTCTTCTGTTGTTCCAATTGAATTTTTTTCTATTGTTTTGTATTATTATCACGGTTACACTCTTGATCCCACTGTGTGGTAGAAATGCACATCTTTTAAGAGTCTATTGTTAGAATGTGAAACAGCCTTGTTTGTGAGACATTATTAGTTACTTGAATGAGCACAGAGTTGTAGCTGAGGTTATAAGCAGGAATCTATTGTACAAGATAGTTATGGGCTACAAGAAACTGACTTGGTTTAAGAGATTAATTGCAGAAAACTTAGGTGGGCTTCTCTGGGCTTATAACAGAGTGCCCAAGAATGATACAAAGCTCATGTGGTGCCAGGGTATTCAATCATATGGGCAGAGTACAAAAGTGGGGAATGTAACAGAGCAATGATTATTATCTTGTAACCAGGCTACACAAAACCAAACTCAAGCTGGTGGACTAGGGAAGGGCCATGGAAGTGAATGCCAAGACATAAATAGGGTAAAAGGGACACAGGCAAAGGAATGAATTTCAAGGTATGTTTTTGCTTAGGAACAGTTTACTCATTTAACACATATTTATAGATGATTACTATGTGCCAAGTATCTCTTAGAGCTGGGGATGAAAATGAGTAAGACACAGCCCTTGTTTTCAAAGATCTCATAGTTCAATGAATTATTTAGGCACTTGCACAGATTGTTGTGCATGATGAAGTAAATCACTAATTAATAGAGGTACCAGAGATTCTGTAAGTGTTGATGAGACACAGCTAATTCATCCTGAGGGGTTATGGGGTAGGGACATGAAACACATTCCAGATTAAGAAACTGAATGAGCAAAGACACTGCATGGTATATTCAGGGTGGCAGAAGTGAAAAACCATGGCACAAAATGAAAATGTAAACCCAGAATTGATGCTGGTGAAATAGGCAGCTGTCACGTCAAGGGGATTATTTTTCCATTCTCTGATATTTCTATTTCCACTTTGTACATGATGGGAAGTTACTGAAAAGATTTAATTGGAAGAATCTTATAGGTAAAACTCTTATGTTACTTTGAGTATGTCTGCAGCTGTGTGGGTGATGGATAAGAAGGGTTAAACCGGAAGACAGTTTGGAGGTTATTGCAGTGGTTCTCTTGAGAAATGATGAGACCTGACTCATGAGAATGGGCTTAGCTGGGTAAAGAATAGAGGAGGTAACAGTCTTGAGATTTATTTAGGAAATAAAGGAGGAAGAAACCATTTGGCATGCAGAGATAATACTGTGTGTTCAGCGTACCCCGTTTCTGTTTCTAGCCTTGTTGCAATTCAGGAGGCCTTATTTATTGACCAGTGGGATATAGTTAGAATTACCATTTGCTATCTCTGGTCCTAGCTCATAAAAACCTCTGTAATCTTGCAGTTATTCCTTTCACTCCTTTGGATGCATAGAGTTCTAAGAAGTGCTCCGAGACCCCAAGGGAGGGCATGGCCCTTGGTAGAAGGAATCTGCATCCAAGAAAAAATGCCTCACTACTGCTACTGACCTGTATTGGGCTGTATTGTATTTACTCAGGCATTTGTTTCTTATAACAACGATATACCTTACGTAAGTGAAAAAAAAATGAGCCAAAGTGAACACGTTTAGATGGGAAAGTATCATTTCAGTTTTGGCATGATGAATTTGAGGTGATTATGAAGTGATTATCAAAAAGGTAAAACCCTAAGTAGATAAGGTCACTAAGGAGAATGGTTGACTAAAGAAAAGAGTAAATAAAGAATGAAATTCTGGGAAGACTAAAAGTTAGGAGGCAAAAATATAAGAAAAAAAAGGAGCTGAAGCTGGAGAGTAAAGGTCAAATCAGGAAAGACTTGACTTTCCCTTTTAAGGTGTTAGAACTTTACTTTTTATTATTTAAATAGAAGTCACTTAACATATAGTGTAGTACTGATTTCAGGAGCAGAATTTAATGATTCATCACCTGCATACAATACCCAGTGCTCATCGCAAGTCCCCTCCTTAATGCCCAGCGCCCATTTAGCCCATCTCCCCACCCACCTACCCTGCAGCAACCCTCAGTTTATTCTCTGTATTTAAGAGTATCTTATGGTTTGCCTCCCTGTTTTTATCTTATATTATTTTTCCTCCCCTTCCCCTATGTTCATCTGTTTTGTTTGTTAAATTCCACATATGACTTAAATCATATGATAGTTGTCTTTTCTGACTGACTTATTTCACTTAACATAATACACCCTAGTTTCATCCACATTATTGCAAATGGCAAGATATCATTCTCTTTTTAAAGTTTTTTTTAATGTTTATTATTATTTTTGAAGGAGAGAGGGGGAGAGAGAGAGAGAGAGAGAGAGAGAGAGAGAGAGAGAAAGAGAGAGAGAAGGGATGGGAGGGGAGGGGCAGAGAGAGAGGGAGACACAGAATCCAAAGCAGGCTCCAGGCTCCGAGCTGTCAGCACAGAGCCCGACGCGGGGCTGGAACTCATGAAGGGTGAGATCATGATCTGAGCTGAAGTTGAATGCCTAACCGACTGAGCCACCCAGGTGCCCCAAGATATCATTCTTTTTGATTACTGAGTATTATTCCACTGTGTATATACATACCACATCTTCTTTATCCATTCAACAGTCAATGGACATTTGGGCTCTTTCCATAATTTGGTTATTTGTGAAAGCACTGCTATAAACACTGGAGTGCATGTGCCATTTCCAATCAGCATTCTTGTATCCTTTGGATAAATACCTAGTGATGCAGTTGCTGGGTCATAGGGTAGTTTTATTTTTAACTTTTTGAGGAATGTCCATACTGTTTTCCAGAGTGGCTGCACCAGTTTGTATTTCCACCAACAGTGCGAAAGTAGAACTTTACTTCTGAGATGATGGAAAGTCTTCAACTGATTTAATAGGGGGAGTGATATGGTAAGATTCACATTTCAGTTAGATTACTCTTGTAGCTCAGGAGATGACATGTGTGGGCCTAAAAGATTAGAGAAGAGGTGAGACGTTATCACAGTAGCTTCCATGGTTAATATGAAGCTGTTTTAGAAACAAGTAAGTAAATATTCAAGGGAAGAAGATACACCTAATGGAGAGAATGATCAAAGGTGCCAAGTACAAGAGAAAGTTTCATTTTTGTAATGTTGAGTTTGGCAATAAGGCAGTTAACAAGGATGTTATCCATCTTGTGATGAGGGTGAAGCATGACCAGAAGTGGAGAGAGACTGCCAAAGTAGACCATCTTTGAGGGAATGCAATGAAAGATACTGGGTTGTAGCCAGAGGCATGCACTCAGGGTTAAGTGATTTTTATTGTTAATTTTTGTTAGGAAGGAAAAAAAATGCAAACGTATTTACATGCTAAAGGGAAAAAGTCAGAAAAGAAAGAGAGAGCTTGAAGATTACACAGAAAGAAGAGAAAACTGAGATAGTGAAGTCTCAGAAGTAGGAGAAGGAGTGGAATCAAAGTCCAAGGTGGTGGTGGAGTTAACTTGAACACAGCATGAGGAAAACTGCATCATCAGAAACCAGAGGAAAAAGGAAGCAAGAGCTCCTGCATGGTCTATAGGTGCAGATGGCTGAAAGAAGGAATGGTTCATACACCACCTCCTCTACCTTCTCTAGAAGAGATGAGCAAACATATTGAACAAAGTGCTAGGAAATACATTTTTTGGTGGACATTGAGAGCACCAGAACATCAAAACCAAAGACAAATAAAAAGGTCTATACATGGTAGTAAAAGTTATTTATTTTTATCAAGAAACTTCGAAGCCAAGGACAATAATTGGTATGAAATTTCCAAATTTTCATTCTCATGAGTAACTCAAATACTAGGTTTCGGCTTCTAAAACGAATTATTTTACAGTGATTTTGAACTTTAAATGCAACATTATTTTGTGATGAACACTCATTGCTCAGCTACCTTTTCTATTGACCATGTCTATAAACATATTTACCATATAACTAAAAAAATAAAGTAGCGTGAACTATATAGTTACACTGGGCCCTTCACCCATCTTCATTTATGAAGCCCAACTGTGAACACAGGTTGACAGGAATTCATACTATCATTAATTCTATGCACATGTCACCTACAGCATGAGCATAAGACAAGAAAAAAAATCCATTTGAAACAGAAATCAAAGGGTATCAGCTCTTTTTTCATGGAAAAATTTCATGAAATGGAGATTGCCTATACAATAGGCCACATCTGGTGTTGATGACAAAATCAATATCATTATGGAAATGTCAAACACCACTATTTCTGAGAGACTTTTCCTTAAACACTCAGGATAAGTGGGAAGTTTCTCAGTATTCTCTTTTCAAACCAAACATGCCTCTGACATAGCACTCTATGCAACAGAATTAGTGTCCCTCATCTGCCTTCCATAATAAACTGAGTCTCTTAAGAATTCCAACTAGGGGTATGTGGGTGGCTCAGTCGGTTAAGCGTCTGTCTGACTACGGCTCTGATCATGATCTCATGGTTTGTGAGTTCAAGCCCCGCATCAGGCTCTGTGCTGACAGCTCGGAGCCTGGAGCCTGCTTTGGATTCTGTGTCTCCTTCTCTCTCTGCCCCTCCCCCACTTGTGCTCTGTCTCTCTCTATCAAAAATAAATAAATTTTTAAAAAATTAAAAAAAAAGAATTCCAACTACAGTTTGTCCATTATGTTCCTAGAACTTTGAAGGCTGCTTTGTACATTGTAAGCAATCACTAACTGGTAATTGAATATTATATTGAAAGTAAGTGATTTAGTGAATAAATAAGTAGGTGAATATTCTCATATTCAGAAAAGATATATATTTCTCTGGTTTAGTGCCAGGACTCACAGGTAGAGCTGTTTATTAATAGTTTAGTTAAAAATAGTTTATTTCCTTGAAACAAAAATGAAACCAAAAACAATAAGAAAAATTTTTTTCCATTGTTAGTAGCAAGAATGTGCAGAAGTACATCTCATTTACATATACAATAGCTGCTGTGATATCCTTTCTTACTTGTTTAGAAAGGCAACAGAAAAATAAGAGAAATGGCAAAAAAACAAAATGTGTGCTATTGTATTCAATAGCAACACAGCATTACACAATACAATTAGTGAAAGACTGCTTTCTGGCCTAGTATTCCATAGCTCAGGAAGACAGAATTCAGTTAATAAAGTCACTGCATTGCAGCAGGGATATAATCAGAGAGTAGACAGTGCTTCTACCGGTTTTTAGGGTTTTCTAAGGAAAGAAGAAACATGGAAACCTTTCTTCATGCAGATTCTTAAGGGTTATCCAATCTTTATTTTGTATTCATTTCTTTAGTTTTAATTTTGAATTCATTTCAGTTACGTGAGAAAAAAAGAAGAAGGCAACTGAATACTGATTTTATAGCAAAAGAATTAGGCCTGGAAATAAAATCACTTATTTCATAAAATGCATTGCTTTATACTATTAATAAAGCCAATATTACTTCCACTAATTGTTATTATTTTACATACTTGAAAGCTTATCAAAATTATTTCACATTGAATGATTTCTTGCAAGATCAAATATTCAAAGGCTATGTTCAAATTTGAAAGATACCAATTTTCTAAATTTGGTAGTTTTAGTCCAATTGAAAAATGATTGATAATTTTAACACATTATTCAATGCACTGGTACTAATTTTGAATTGTTTTGGAATTATTTTTTCTCTTCTCAAGTGAATTCATAGTGTTAGTACCACTAAATTTAGCCTGTCACAGAAAGACGTCTTAAGTGCAAAGAACATTGGACAAGTAGAAATTAAAGGAACTATATCATTCTGTGATCAAAGGCAAGTCACCAAAACACTGAGCTTCATTTTTTTTTCCATCTATAAAATCACCATATTATGAACTGTCTTACCTCTTTTGGAGAGTTTTTGTGAAGATCAAAGGATATACTTAAAATACTACTTACATGGAAAGTACCTTCACTATTTTAAAGATTTTAAGTAATCTCTACACCTATCATAGAGCTCAAACTCCCAATCCTGAGATCAAGAATCACATGGTCCACCGAATGAACGAGCCAGGCACCCCTACACGGAAAGTATTTTTAAATACCGGATGATTATATTTTCCTACATATTGGAAGTAATTTGCAACTACTGCTCAATCGTTTGCATGTTAGCCACAACTTGTTTCTTTCTGTTGTTTTTTAGATTTTCTTCACAATTGAAAACATCAATCAAATTATACACACACACGTGCACACACACACACACACAGACACACACACACGACTGTTTTTGTTCCAAATTTGCTTAGTCTCTTTTCTTTAAGTACTAATTACTTTATGAAAAAGTAAAGAAAGCAAAGAGGCAGTTATATACCTCTAATAGTAGCACCAGGCCACTCTGGAGCTAGCCTAGAATATTCTTGATTTCTTTTCGTTCTAAGAGTGGGAACTGAAATTGTCTTTTGAGATAGACTCTTCACCTGAGTTAAGATTAAGACTAAACCTGTTTCACCTCATTACTCATTTACTTGAAGAAGACCTGAGTCAGTAAAATAATTCAAGTAAGGGTGTTTCAGATTAGTCAATTTGTCATTCTACATGATGCTATTGATAGGTCACTTCACTGGTAGAAGGGTGCCTTTCCGGAGCGATTACTGTCATGCAAACTTGTTGTTTCACTTTATTTTGTTTTGGCTCTTATATAATCAACGATACAATGTTGGGCTTCAGAAAGAGAAGTTAGAGAATGTACCAGAAGAGCAAAGATTCGCTCAACATCCCTCAAATATATGTTGGCTTTCTATTGTTGGGTAAGACAGAGTCCCTGTAACATAATGTCAGCATGTAGACTAAGGAGAAAAATTGTCAAAATAATTGCCCCGTGAATGAACATGTCTAGTGGCCATGAAGTGGAGACATATCTGAAGTTAGGTTTTAAGTGTTCCTTTTTTGCATTATAGTTATACTTTACTGTCTTTAAACTTTGGTGAAGCTAAACCAGAAAATCTCTCTGTATTAGTTTATGTATCAAATTACCACATCTAGGTGGCTGAAAACAACAGAAATGTATTCTCTCATAGTTCTAGAGGCTAGACATTCTAAATCAATATAACTGGGTTGAAATCAAAGTGTCAGCAAGAAGGCATTCCCTCTGGAGGCTCTAGGGGAAGGATCTATTCCTTACTCTCCCAGCTTGTGGCAGGTCATGGCATTCCTTGGACTCCAATTTTTAAGGCCAGCATCCTCAGTTCCCTTTCTGCTTTGTCCCCACATCACCTTCTTCTCTACGTGAGTGTCAAATCTCCATCTGCTTCTCTTATAAAGACCCTTGTTTTTACATTTAAGACTCAACCTGCATAATCTACAATCTCCCCATCACACAATTCTTAGTTTAATCACATCTGCAACCCTCCTCTCCTTTTTTTCCTTATGAAGGACCATTTGCAGGTTCCAGAGATTAGGACCTAATCTCTTTGAGGGGACATTATTCTCCCTATTATACTATTCATCTTTATACCTTTATATGGGTAGCCAGATTAATGCTAACCATTTGACTCAAATCTTCCAACACACTCTTCAAAAATGATAAAAGTAAGAAAAATAAATGATGAGGTACCTGGGTGGCTCAGTCAGTTATGTGTCAGACTCTTGATTTTGCCTCAAGTCATGATCTCACCGTCACAGAGGTGGTCATCGGGCGTAAGATTGAGACCCATTTCAGGCTACACGTGAACATGGAGCCTGCCTAAGATTCTCTCTCTCCCTCTCTCTATGCCCCTCCCTTGCTTGCACTCCCTCTCTCTAAAAAGCAAGAAAGAGAGAGAAAAAGGAAGAAAGAAAGAAAGAAAGAAAGAAAGAAAGAAAGAAAGAAAGAAAGAAAAAGAAGAAGAAGAAGAAAGAAAGAAAGAAAGAAAGAAAGAAAGAAAGAGAAAGAGGAAATAAAAATAAATGAATCAAAGCCCACATTCACGGCATTACTAAGAGAAAGACAACACTCAATCATCAAATTACCTATAAGCATAGAAAGCACCCTCCCACTGCACGGAGAGGCAGTGCTATTTAGGAAAAACAGCACAAAAGAAAGAAAAAGAGGTTAATCTTAAAATGGACCTAAAATAGCTACCAAAAATTAAAGCCTATCTTAAGTAAAACTATACTGAAAAGGAGTCATAGATTAGAGCACTTATGTTGAAAGGGGACACAAAGACCTGTCTACACACACACACACACACACACACACACACACACACACACACACGAAGTGTACATGAATGTTCATAGTAGCTTTATTTATAATGTTAAAATTTGTAAGTATCATAAATGTCTATCAGTAGATGAATGGATAATCAAATGATGGTATATCCATACAAGGAAACATTCAGCAATAAAAAGAAACACTCTTTAACTAAATGTGATTCTGCTTCTTTGAAATTTCAGCTCATATCTATCAACCTACCTCATGCCATCCCTCCATGCACAAGAAAAACAAAGTGGGCAAGGAGAAATCAGGTCATTGATAAAATCAAAATTCACCTTCATACCTGCTGCTCATTTATTCTATTTGAATATTACCAATACAGAGCTTTAAAATTTACCCAAATTTTAAATTAAGTATCCTTTGGGACATCATCTATTGTCATTCAGATCTTAATGATTTCACTCCTGGTCTTGACAGTTGTGTGCTTGTCCAGAATCATTGTATTGTTCACCTAAGGATGGTTCTTATAGACTTCTCCCAGTAGGCTGTATTGTAATTCTTGTCATTCTTGATGCCACAGCATCCAAAAACCAATCACTTCTATCACCCGCATTGCTACAGTTCTGATCCAAGCCACTACCAGCTCTTGCCCACTTCTGAATTTCCCTGCTTCTGGATTTGCCCCTCTATAATGTATTCACCATTTGAAATCCAGCTCATAGTATATGATGCTGTTTTTCAAAACTTTCCAAAGAGGACATCTCATTCAGAGAAAGAGCCAAAATCCCTATAGTAGTCTGCTTCAAAAAATTTTGAAGTCACTTCAAAAATACAACATATAAGATTGTCAGATCAGACTCACGTGGATCAGAAGTCTTCCATGGTATCAAGCTTTACTGACGATTTCCAAATACAAGTAATCGTGAGGCACAGGCAAAGCAAGAGGAGGTCAAGGACACACTCCCCATATCCTTTCTCACTGCATCAGGATTTGCTCTGGTACATATTTACATCTATAAGTCTCTATGTAACATAGGCAGATGTATTACTTTCTCAAAAATTTCTGTTTGGGTAATGAGAATATCTCTATTTTATTCTCAGGTTCATGACATCTTTCTTAGAACTGTGTCCTGTGAAGCCATCAATTCTAAGTCTATTTATCATACACAGTCCTAGATAGATCAGGTATCTGATGCTGAAAAGCTGAAAGCATTCCATAAACAAGTGTTCTCTGGCTAGCTAGCAAATACAGATAGTTTGTTCGCCCGAAAGTTTGTTATTGGTATGTTTACCATCATATGTGATTGGCTCATCTTTTTTCTTTCCTTTATGTATTCTCCTATAAGGATTTCAGGCCTGCTTCTTACCCATTTTTTCCCCAGGCCCTTACCAGATTTGGGTTTCATTTTCTTAATGGTCTCATCTCTCACATATCTTACCCTACTTTATTCTATCACAGCCATTCCAGTCTCCTTTCTTGTCCTCAAAGGTAACAAATTTCTGTTCCAGGACTTCTACACTTTCTACTCTTTCTACAGGGTAGGTCTCCCCAGATATCTGGACAGCTAGCTTTCTCTGTTTAGTTCAAGTCTGCTTACAAGTCTCCTTGCTGAGGCCTTCTCCAAACTTCCTATTTCTATTAAAATCCCTTTTCCTCTCCAACACCTCCTAAACCCTTCTACTTTATTTCTCTCCAGATCGTCTAGCATTATCTAACGTACAAATGTTTTACTTACGTTTCTTTTTTAATTGGTTTTAAAATGTTTATTTATTTTTGGAGAGACAGAGCACAAGCGGGGGAGGAGCAGAGAGAGAGGGAAACACAGAATCTGAAGCAAGCTCCAGGCTCTGAGCTGTCAGCACAGAGCCCAATGCAGGGCTAGAACCCACAAACCCTGAGATCATGATCTGAGCCGAAGTCAGCCACTTACCTGACTGAGCCACCAGGCACTCCTACGTTCACATGTTTTTATTATGCATCTCTTGCCACTAGAATTAAGACCTGAAGCTTATTTTTTCCTTTTTTCTTTTCTTTCTTGCTATTTTTTTGCCATTATAATATATATATATGTTATATATATATGTTATATATATATATGTTATATATATATATGTATATGTATATATATATATTTTTTCTCTCTCTCTCTCTTTGTTATATCCCCAGCATTTTGAATGATACCTGGGACTAAACAGTCCCTCAATCAAATGTTTGCTGGATGAATGAATGAAGTAAGTAAACATCACTTAAAATTATATTGTAACCCACATCAGCCATAACACTTTATCTAATTATCTCACATCTATTCTATACATAAGATCATGTCAAATGCATTTCCATAGAGTAATTATACAATATTATCTTCTTTGGTATGCACTCACCTTGACTTTTTTCTCTGAAATGTTTCTTCCATTTAGTTAGCAGACTATTTCTTTGGCTTTTTAATCATGAAAATTACACACTTATTTTCCTTCTACTCATTTTTCCTCCTTTATATAGTCCTTCCATGTTGAGGCAAGACAACCCTTGATATAATTTCTATCAACTTAGATATACCCAGGTTGTCCCTTGACCTTACTGGGACATTTTACAGGCACTAAAACCTTAATTAAATTTACCCATTATTGAGTCTTATCAACTTATCCATTCCTAGCTTTTAATAACATGACATAAAAATTTTATATATGCAACAGAGACATCGTGGAGAACATCAGTTTCTTTCTCTATCTTTGTCTCAAGTGTCTATTGATCCCAGAGGTTGTGATTAGAGTGGGCAATTAGTAGAGGTGTGAGCATTAAATAAAATGATATGATTAAAAGATGAAGTATGATCCTTGGCTGAGAAGGGTGGCTTGAGAGACCTGTGCAGCACTGTGAACAACCACGTGAATGCCCAGACTTTGGAGTCAGACATTCTCAGTTCAAATTCATACTCTACCACTTACTACCTGTGTGATCTTGAACAAATGGTCAAACTGCTCTATGCCTAAATTTCTTTATCTATAAAATTAGGATAATAACAGTGCCCAGTTCATAAAAATGCTTGAAGAGTAAATATGATAATTACATGTAAATCACCAATAAAAGTGCTTGGCATATAGTAACTAAGAATAACATTACCTTTCATTATTCTTCTCTTTCTTTACTACTCTTATTTTAAGAAATATTATGATAATAGTTATGAAAGACAATGCTACCCAATAGTACAGTGGTAAATAAGCCGCTACTATGTACAAATACTTTGTTTTTGTTCTGCTTTTGGCTTATAAACACCTTTACTGACTAACACTTAATCTTCCCACTTCATCCATATGTGTTTGCCTTTTTATTTTCATTTCACCTCCTGCCATACAATTTAACTCAGCATTAAATTCATTCTTCTATAATTTTTGTGTGTGTGCTTTCCTGTCTGCTTATGGGGTTTTCTGTTAACAAATATCAGTTAACACTTCCAAGTATATCTTTATAAATGCAGACATTGAAATTATTTAAAAAGCTGAAAAATACCCCCAAATAAAGAGCATAATACTGCAACATATTTTCTTTAAAACAAATACATCCTATTTGAAAATTTACTTATGACATTAAATCATTATTGTTGAGTATTTTGTTCTATTTCTACTTTCTGAACATCTGTATGAGCACAGGCTTAATGTATGTCCAACATTACCTAATCCTGTCTCCTTCCTAATATTAATATTCTGAGATAGCTTAATAGGAAGTCAGACAAAAACCAAGGGCATGCTAACAAACACTCCTTAGATAAATAGAAGGTGGCCTTTGGGATGTTTAAATAATTTCACACTTTTATTGAGGTCAGACATAAAATAAAGGTGGAAAAGGGTGTGTGGGTGGCTCAGTTGGTTGAGCTTCCGACTTGGGCTCAGATCACGATCTCACAGTTACTTGGTTCAAGCCGGCATTGGGCTCAGAGTCCCTGGAGCCTGCTTCAGATTCTGTCTCTCCCTCTCTCTCTGCCCCTCCCTGGATCATGCTCGCTCTCTCTCTCTCTCTCTCTCTCTCAAAAATAAATAAACATTAAAAACATTAAAAAGTTTAAAAAATAAAGATGGAAATAGTTTTATGGACAGTGCTAAATGTTCAATCTGGCTAGAAAACATTCATCTCAAACTTATTTAGAATTACTTCACAGGAAAGTCATTGTCTTCCTAGAGCATATGCTAAGTGCCTTCCATTCATTTATTTTCTGGCTTGCCCTGGTTATCAGGAGACTCAAAGGCAAACATATAATTTAGTCTTAGGAAGTGCGTTAATTCTGAAAAATTATATTCACATTTCTGCATTACCTATGATGTTTTTAAACACATTTTTTTTATGTTAACCTTATTGTTATACTTTGTTACAAAGTGACTCAATTCTTTGGAGAGGGAAAAGATCAGCATTTTCAGTACATTAATAACATCTTCAAGATCTAGAAAACCTAGTAAGTGAAGACATTTAAGTCTCTTTTCCCACATCAATAAGAAATAGCTCCTGTTGACAGCAGTGAACATTACATGTTAGATAATGGTACAAGAGGTATACCACAAATAAAATGATATTTATTCACACTCCCATATTAAGCTGTCAATTGTTAATTACATTTTGAAAAATAATGCTTTCCTCTTGACATATATGAAAATTCCTGTGAGTTTCTTTTTCACTTTCAATTATTTATGTCAAGAGGAGTCCAACGTTATCTTTCTAGGAATAAGACTACACCACCACTGGAATATGAATCAGCGTCATTCACTGACATGAAAGTTTTATTTTATCCAATAATGTAGGCTAACGTGCCAAACCACTTAGCAATACCAGTAACTGGAGTCCAACTGATGGCCAAATCTCTCAAACATTTGCATGAGCTATCCTTTCTCAGTATTTCCCTTTCATACATTCTTCATCATAAGTCTAGCAAAGCAATAAACTAGAAGACAACTCTTAGTGCAATCAAACTGTGATAATAATATACCTACATATCTCCCAAACCATAAAACAAAATCCAATTTAAAAATAAAAGTAGTATCTAGACAGGATCTTTACAGGAGAAAACACTTGAATGCGGAGACAAAAATGTGTGCAGCCAATAAACAATGGTCAACATCATCCAAAAATTTTTAAAAATGAGATGCCTACAGTTTTTATTCAAGTTAGCAAAATTGAAAATATCACAAAGAATTAGAATATCTTCATACATTGTTTATGACAGCAATGGATTCCTACATTTGGGGGAAGAAATTTTTACCTCTTTAAAAACAGAGAAAGAATATATTTTGACCCCACAATCCCAAACTTGGTGATCAGTCATGCAATATAAGAGTACCAATATATGGTATAAATAAACAAGAATGTTCACTATAACACTGTTTATATAATGAAGAATAAAATTCAAAGACTGATAGCTGCTGTACTTTTTGAAAATCAGTGCCATTCTCATTCTTCTTACTTGTTCGGTGACCTGGGAGTATGATCTGTATGAAATGCACCAGGGATTTCTTACATTCTGACCAACTCTTCCCCTCAGATTTAGATAGTGATGGGAAGGAAGAGAGGGGCTAAGCTCAAAATTTTATTCCCCAGACTTATTTCCTGCTAGGTTTCCATGGATTGGTTAAGTCCCTCAACCAAAAACCACAACTCCAGTCAAGAATTAATCTTCCTGCTGCTCTCTCTGAATTCTACTGTCTGCTCCCTTCTCTTGCCCATTCTGGTTTTTTGATGTTAGTGGTTCTCTGGTGTTACCAAACCCTTGTCGTTGTTTGTCGTTGCTGTTATTTTTCCTAAATGGCTTTTAAATAGTCACTTTGTTAAATTATCTTCTGCTTGAATGTGCCATTTCATTCCAACTGGAATCTTGACTAGTAAATTTATTAATAAGAGAATGATTCAATAAATTCTAACATAGCTATACCCAGAAAGTGCTCTCAATCTGTATGTTTTGGCTTAGAAGAATATGTGTAAGATACAATAAGAAACTCAATTTAATAGAAAAATATGACATTAACAAAAAGAAACGACAGCACACAAAAAAATTGAACATATTAGCATCCAAATTATACATGAAATCTCACAAATCAGTTAGAAAAAGACAAAAACCCCAGCTTTACAAATATGGCAGGGGGGCACATGGGTGGTTCAGTTGGTTGAGCAACTGACTTCGGCTCAGGTCATGACCTCGCAGTTCGTGAGTTTGGGCCCCACACCAGGATCGTTCCTGTCAGCTTGTCAGCATAGAGCCCACTTCAGATCCCCGGCACCCCTCTCTCTCCCCCTCTCCCGCTTGTGCTCTCTCAAAAATAAATAAACATTTAAAAAATAATAATAACAATAATAAAAATATGGGGCAAATCGGGGTACCTGGGTGGCTCAGGTCGTTAAGCATCAGATTCTGGATTTCAGCTCAGATACGATCTTGCAATTGTGAGATCAACCTGGCCTTAGGCTCCGCCCTGGGCATGGAGCCTGATTGAGATTCTTTCTCTCCATCTATGCCTCCCTCACTTGTGCTATAAATAAGTAAGTAAATAATAAATAAATAAATAAATAAATAAATAAATAAATAAAATTTATAAAAAATGAAAATATCTGGCAAGTAATATGAATGAGTAATTTACATAACACAAAACATCAATAAGCTAACGTGAAATACATGTAAGACAAACACATGTATGAAAAATGTTCTATTTCACTTATAATCAGAAATATAAATCAAAATAAAGGCCATTTCACAGACACTAAGTTTTTTAATATGAAAAATATGAATTTTTTTTAATATGTTGGAGATGGTACAGAAGAAAGGCAGTACCAATAAATTGAGATATAACATATATTTTATAAAATGAGTATGCACATAGGTTTTGATGTAGTATATATATATATGTGTATATGTGTATACACATATATATACCTATATATAGTGTCTATAGTTGTGTGTATATATATATATATATATATATATATATATATATATAGACCTATATATAGTGTCTCAAGCAGGAGTCAGCAAATTCACCTGCATCAAAATCAGCTGGAGATCATGATAAAACACAGATTCCTGTCCCTACCACCAGAGTTTCTAATTCAGTGGGGCTGGGGTGAGCCCTAAGATTGATACATTCTGAGAAAAGATAAAATGGGATTTGGGAGACAAAAAGATTCAGCTGAACCTGTAAAATACTGTACCTTAAGCTGATTTGAAGGGTTACATGGGCATTCATTATATTAGTCCCCACAACATTTTATGCATGAAGTTCTTAAGTCAAAACAAGTTATGGGGCAACATGCCCCAACAAGTTATGGGGCAATTTTGTCATATTTGTGCGAATGCCCTCTGCTGGCTTATAGAAATGTGGATGTATAAGTATATAGAAATATAATTTACTTTTATATGTATTGAAATTATATCCCTTAGTTATTAGTTCTAGGAGGTTTGGGGGTGTGCAAACCTCCTTAGCTGGGGCTGAGGATAAAAGTGAAGAAAAGCCATGCTATAAGAGTGGCAGTTTACGGAAGAATGGAAAAAGAGCTGACTGAAGATGATGCCCTATGCATGGGTCCAACATGCTTCTGCTTCCCACTGTACCACCTGATGACACTCTGCTCATATCGGTAAGGGAGGAAGGTTGATGAGAAATGGAGAAAGGACTTTGCTGCATGTGTTTCATGCCATTTTTTCTTTTTTTTTACATGGAGATCTAAAATACTACCAGTATAGCAAGGGCAGTGGATTGCTTCTTCCAATCTTCCTGTACCCTAAGCTCATTCATGCAGAGTAATCCAAGCTTGACTCAGAGCCCAGGACTAGTAACAACTGAAAGGCAAAAAACATGTGATAAGGAGACAAACACAGAAAAACAATGTGCATGTTACCTGTTAAATGTATAAATAATTCACTATTGCTTTAATAAAAATGAGGGAAGGGATATTGGGAAATTTTCCAATTGATGAAGAGATAACACTTGGAAAATAGTAGCACAGTGTCTAGTTATAATAACTCAAAAGGGAAAATGTCTTTGATAATGCATTTGGTACACACATTTGTAGTTTTATTTTTGGCGATTGTAAAAAAATAAAGGTTTCTGTACAATCACTGTAGGCATTGGCTCTTCTAAAAGTTACTTTACATATAAAAGATTAATGTCTTCTATTTCTACTTTTTTTTCTTGAACATTCTCAGAAACCTGTCAACTTGAGGAGTAGTAAATGTACACCCTTACATCTCTACCAGGGTGCCTGACTGTGTAGGAGTTCTACATGTAACTATTGCAAAATAAGTGAAGTGACCATGAACATGTAAATGAATTTAAGACTGTAGCATTTGAATTATTTTATTATTATTTTTAAGGTATCATTAAAGATGTTACAAATTTAGTGCAAGAAAGTTTGCATTATGAGTTTAGCCACAGTTGAGCCCCCCAACTGTGGCAAACCCTCTTTGTTAATTATAAAATGCTATTTGTTTTAAGAGGGAAGCACAAGGATTTATTGTTTTCATTTATTGTTTCTTTTGCCAGATAGATTCTTTAAAATGTTCATTTAGAAATCATCTATTTTGAAGGATATTTATCCAGTGGTTACTATATCCTGAACAAAAACATTTTATTTTTATATTGTATACTGTATCTTGCAACAATTGTTCCTTAAAGTCACCACATGCCCATATGAGGGTAGTAATGTGTTTGGCAGATGGCCAATATCATCTCTGTTCATTCTTTTTTTTTAATGTTTATTTATCTTTTGAGAGAGACAGAGTGAGCAGGGGATTGGCAGAGAGAGAAGGAGACACAGAATCTGCTGCAGGCTCCAGGCTCCAAGCTATCAGCAGGGAGCCCGATGTGAGACTCAAACCCATGAACCACGAGATCATGACCTGAGCTGAAGTTGGATGCTTAACAACTGAGCCACCCAGGTGCCCCATAATCTCTGTTCATTCTTGAAAATATCTGTAAGAAACCACTGTATCTGACTTAAGGAGACTTTACTTTCCACACAAGATACTTGGTTTGCAAATCTACTTCCAGTGAGAAACTGACAGGTAATATAAAGAAACTGGGAGGTTCAGTGTTAACAATAAGGCATGGTGGGGACTGTGGCAAATTGGGTAATGCATGGCTTTTCTAAAAGTGAAGCCATTAATGGTTACTAGATCTCCTGAATTTTCATGAAAACTTTTTTTTTTAGACCTCAGTCTTTTTTTTTATGTTTTTAATTTATTATTTTTTTAAATTTACATCCAAGTTAGTTAACATATGTGCAACAGTAATTTCTAGAGTAGAATCCAGTGATTCTTCAGCTACATATAACACCCCGTACTCATCCCAACAAGTGTCCTCCTTAATGCCCCTTGTCCAAGTAACCCAATCCCTCACCTCAAACTCCTCAAGCAACCCTCAATTTGTTCTCTGTATTTAAGAGTCTCTTATGGTTTGTTCCCCTCCCTGTTTTTATATTATTTTTGCTCCCCTTCCCTTATATTCATCTGTTTTATATCTTAAATTCTTCATATGAATGAAGTCATATGTTTGTCTTTCTCTGACTAATTTCACTTAGCATAATACCCTCCAGTTCCATCCACATAGTTGCAAATGGCAAGATTTCTTTCTTTTTAATTGCTGAGTACTCATATATATATATATATATATATCTATATATATATATATATCACATCTTCTTTATCCATTCATCCATCGATGGACATTTGGGCTCTTTCCATACTTTGGCTCTTATCGATAGCGCTGCTATAAACATTGGGGTGCATGTCCCCTTTTGAAATAGCACTCCTGTGTCCTTTGGATAAATACCTAGTAGTGCAACTGCTGGGTCATAGGGTAGTTCAATTTTTAGTTTTTTGAGGAATCTCCATACTATTTTCCAGACTGGCTGTACCAGTTTGCATTCTCACCATCAGTGCAAAAGGGTTCATCTTTCTCTGCATCCTCGTGGAGGATCTGTTTTGCCTGAGTTGTTAATTTTAGCAATTCTGACTGGTGTGAGGTGGTATCCCATTGGCTTTTGATTTGTATTTCTCTGATGATGAGTGATGTTGAGCATTTTTCATGTTTCGGTTGGCCAGCTGGAGGTCAAAAAGTGTCTATCCATGTCTTTTGATCATTTCTTCACTGAATTATTTGCTTTTTGGGTGTTGGGTTTGATAAGTTCTTTATAGATTTTGGATACTAACCCTTTATCTGATATGTCGTTTTCAAATATCTTCTCCTATTCCGTCTATTGCCTTTTAGTTTTGCTGATTGTCTCCTTCACGGTGCAGAGCTTTTTATTTTATTTTGATGAGGTCCCAATAGTTCATTTTTGCTTTTGTTTCCCTTGCTTCCAAAGACATGTCAAGTAAGAAGTTGCTGCAACCAAAGTCAAAGAGGCTGTTGCCTGCTTTCTCCTCTAGGATTTTGATGACTTTCTGTCTTACATTTAGGTCTTTCATCCGTTTTGAGTTTACTTTTGTGTATGGTGTCAGAAAGTGGTCCAGGTTCATTCTTCTGCATGTCGCTGTCCAGTTTTCCCAAAAGCATTTGCTGAAGAGACTGTCTTTATTTCATTGTATATTCTTTTCTGCTTTGTCAAAGATTAGTTGGCCATACGTTTGTAGTTTCATTTCTGGGTTCTCTATTTTGCTCCAGTGATCTGAGTGTTTTTGTGCCAGTACCATACTGCTTTGATTATAACAGCTTTGTAATACAGCTTGAAGTCTGGGATTGTGATGACTCCAGTTTTGGTTTTCTTTTTATGGATTGCTTCAGCTATTCAGAGTCTTTTCTGGCTCCATACAAATTTTAGGATTGTTTGTTCTGCTCTGTGAAGAATACTGATGTTATTTTGATAGGGATTGCATTGAATATGTAGATTGCTTTGGGTAGTATTGACATTTTAACAATATTTGTTCTTCCTATCCAGGAGCATGCAATATTTTCCCATTTTTTTATGTGTCTTCTTCAATTTCTTTCATAAGCTTTATATAGTTTTCAGTGTATAGATTTTTCACCTCTTTGGTTAGGTTTATTCCTAGGCATTTTATGTTTTTTGGTACAATTGTGAATGGAATTGATTCCTTGATTTCTCTTTATGCTGCTTCATTATTGGTATATAGAAATGCAACTGATTTCTGTACATTGATTTTATATCCTGTGACTTTGCTGAATTCATGGATCAGTTCTAGTAGTTTGTTGGTGGAATCCTTTGGGTTTTCCACATACAGTATCACGTCGTCTGTGAAGAGTGAAAGTTTGACTTCTTCCTTGCCAATTTTGGATGCTTTTTATTTCTTTGTGTTGTCTGATTGCCTAGGCTAGGACTTCCAACACTATGTTGAATAACAGTGGTGAGAGTGGACATCCTTGTCATTTTCCTGACCTTAGGGGCAAAGGTCTCAGCTTTTCCCCATTGAGGATGATATTATCTGTGGGTCTTTCATGTATGACCTTTATGATCTTGAGGTATGATCCTTCTATCCCTATTTTCTTGAGGGTTTTTATCAAGAAAGGATGCCACATTTGGTCAAATGCTTTCTCTGTATCTATTGAGAGGATCATGTGGTTCTTATCCTTTCTTTTATTAATGTGATGTATCACACAGTTTATTCGCAGATATTGAATCATCCCTGCATCCTAACAATAAATAACACTTGATCATGGTGAATAAGTCTTCTAATGTATTGTTGGATCTGGTTCGCTAGTATCTTGTTGAGAACTTTTGCATCCAGGTTCATCAGGGAAATTGGTCTGTAGTTCTCCTTTTTAGTGGGTTCTTTGGTTTTGAAATCAAACTCAGAGGATGAGTTTGGAAGTTTTCCTTCCATTAATACTTTTTGGAATAGCTTCAAAAGAATAGGTGTTAACTCTTGTTTAAATGTTTGGTAGAATCCCCCTAGAAAGCCATCCGGCCCTGGACTCTTGTTTTTTGGGAGATTTTTGATTACTGATTCAATTTCTTTATTACTTATGGGTCTGTTCAAATTTTCTATTTCTTCCTGTTTCAGTTTTGGTAGGTTATATGTTTCTAGGAATTTGTCCATTTATTCCACATTGCCCAATTTATTGGCATATAATTGCTCATAATATTCTCTTATTATTGTTTGTATTTCTGCAGTGTTGGTTGTGATCTCCCTCTTTTATTTGTGATTTTATTTACTTGGGTTCTTTCCTTTTTGTTTTTGATCAATCTGGCAAGGGGCTTATCAATTTTGTTAATTCTTTCAAAGAACCAGCTCCTGGCTTCATTGATCTGTTCTACTGTTTGTTGTTGTTGTTGTTGTTTTTGTTTTTTTGCTTTTTTTTTATTTCTAGATCATTGATTTTTATCTAATCTTTATAATTTCCCATCTTCTGCTTCTTTGAGGCTTTATTTGTGTTCTTTTTCCAGCTCTTTAAGGGAGTAAGGTTATGTTGTTTATCTGAGACCTTTCTTCCTTCTCTAGGAACCCCTGGATTGCTATATACTTCCCTCTTATGACCACCTTTGCTGCATCCCAGAGGCTCTGGACTGTAGTGTTTTCATTTTCCTTGGCTTTCATATATTTTTTAATTTCCTCTTTAATTTCTTGGTTAACCCATTCATTCTTTAGGATGTTCTTTAATCTCCAAGTATTCGTGGTCTTTCCAAATATTTTCTTGTGGTTGATTTAGAGTTTCATAGTGTTGTGGTCTGAAAATATGCAAAGTATGATCTCGATCTTTTTGTACTTGTTGAGGGCTGATTTGTGCCCCAGTATGTGATCTATTCTGGAGAATGTTCCATGTGCTCATGAAAACTCTTAAATCTAAATATTTTTAATATTAAATCTCAAAGCTTTGGAATGTTAGCAATTAATTAAAATTAAATCTCTGGAAGCCCAACAAAATATAATTACAGACTATACTCAAGTGCTGTCAGGGTCATACTTCTGTATGGTATTTTCCATAGAGATTATGTCTTAGTTTATAATTTCAGACTTTTTCTAACTTAAGTCCTCACCAGTAGCTTAACAGTTCCCTTAGATAAAGTAACATTTATTTGAAGGGGCCAAAAGTGGTTATTTAGTCACAGATTTTCAAAACTAAAGGAATATCAGCAATAACAAAATTCATGTATCAAGTAAGGGAGCAACATCATAAATAAAAGTTACCATATAAATTGAATGAGGCCTTTAATAAGTTAAGTTCACTGAAAACGAACCCAGAAGGACTTGATATCCTATCTTTAGGTCAGAGCTCTTTCTATTATCTCATGGAATCACTTATTTCTTAGCAAAATACATATGGAGATATTAAATCAAAAATGAGGTTAGAACAAGAAGCTAAGAATGAGTTCTTAGTCACATCTGTCATTTTGAATTTGTTGTTGGTAGAATCTGAGTATTTCGAGGAAAAAATTAATTATGAATTTAACAATAATAAAGAATATTTCCAATGAAAGTCATTTGTTTTCTCAATCATCTTGACCCGGTAGGGATTGAATTCAGTAAATACATGAAAGGACACATAACCTGATATAAAAATGTAAGGGATTGTTTAAAAACAAAACAAAAACAAAAACTATAGTACTAAAAAACTACTCAGACCAAACACTATTGTAATGCAAAGATCTGACAATGAAAACTCATGACACAAATGGGAGGAAGTCCTCAATACTCTACAAATAAGAAAAAAAATTTCCAAAATTATTGACTACTAATGAACTATTTTTCTTTTATTTAATTACTCTTGAGGTTATTTTTCCATATAGTTTCATGGCTTGTGCTTTTTGTTTTTTGTGGTTTCTTTTTTTTTTCTTTCTTTCTGTTGCTTATTCCCTTCACTGGTTTCCATTAAATTTATTTCAATTAGCAATTTTTCCATTTCGGTGTTAACACATATCTGTTTTAAATCCTACTAAGAAGAACAGACAACACTAGCTTTCTTCCTCAAATTAAATCAACTTTTAATTTTGTTTAATGAATAATTCTAACATGTCTCCATGAAATGCATTTAGCAAGAAGATTTAAAGTGATGAGTTGACAGTTGTCTTGTGTTTTTTAAGTTAATGTGTCACTTTAGGCAATCATCTTGCAATATGCTTTCAAGAGTTAAGCTCTATGCATCAATTATTTCCATCCAGAATTTATTTCCATCCAGAGTACTAGAGATCTCACCCAAATACCAGATCTTAATATGGGAAAGAAAGCAAGCTCTTTAAGTGTGAAGACATTGAAAGATTTTTAGTTTTTCATTGGTGAAATATTTAAGCATTTTGTGATATTTTCTAAGAGGTACAAGGAATCTAGTGTGCAATGAGCATAAAGAAAGAATGTCTCTTTGAAGAAGCACACTTGTGTCCAAATTCAATGTTATGAAAAACAATTAGAACATATACTAGCTAAGTGCAGCAAACAGTACAAGTAGAAAGATCTGGGACACATGGGTGGCTCTGCTGGTTGTGTCTGACTCTTGATTTCAGCTTGGGTCATGATTTCATGGTTCATGAGTTTGAGCCTTCCATCGGTCTCTGTACTGACAGCATGGAACCTGTTTGGAATTCTCTCCATCTCTCTCTGCCCTTCCCCCACTCACTCTATCTGCTCCTCCTTCTCTCAAAATAAATAAGCAAACATTAAAAAAAAAGTAGAAAGGTCTTACTACTGGGTTTTATCTCATTCTAATTCAAGAAGACCACTTTGTTCACTTACTGACCTATGTCTGAGAAAAGAACATTTAGAATTTCTTTGCAAACACATCCTTTGAGTACTATTTTCTCAAGCTGGACTTAGAAAAATATAGATTCTTTTTTCTTCTTATGTTAAAGTAGGTAATGTTTAGAGGAAAGTTCTTTAGCATTTTTTCTCCTAACAGTCTTGTTCTAATTTTGTCTTTGACATGTATCAAACACAATCAGTAGGCTCAAATTCTATTGTTAAAATATTTGTCCTCTGTTCTTAAGGATGGAGATGTTGCAGGAGATTTTTTAAATAATTATATTGGGTATTTAGTGCAGTTAGTTCTACACAAGGGTGGCTTTAATTAGTGTAATTATATAAATCATAGCAGAGCATTTTAGAGCTACTTGGATTAACAAGCTAATTGTAATTTATTACTTCTCAAGAATTATTTTCTGGCAATCAAGCCAAACAATACACCTTACAATGAACATTCAGCAGTTCTTTGTTAATATAGTTCAGTTGTTCATTTTTATTTTAAATGCTCTCAACTCTATAGCAATGGCCTTTCCCCTTTTCCTTTGAATAAAAAGATTAAAGATAATTACTTTTAAGTGAAAGGTAGTGTGTTTCACTACACTTAGCACATAATAAGACAGTGTATTCCTGAGTCACCAATTAAAAATGATTAGTACATCATCATGCAAAACAAGAATAAATTCACCAGGTTGTGGGTAATGGCCATTAACTGTATGAATGATGTATTCTACCAAAAGTCCCAGGAGTAGGGTAATTACTGAGTCAAATATAGTTTGAATCCAATACTTAATTATTTATGATAATCAGTCCTGTAGAAAACTTTCTGACTCAATGACATATGACAGGCTTTTAGAAGAAATAAAACATACTTATTATAGTATTGTTTGGGATAGTCAAATAAAAAATAATTAACAATATCCAGGAGGAATTTTTAAAATATACATGCATCCAACAAAGCTTGATATCTGCCTTTGTAAATGTTCTGACCATATTTCTATCTCATTTTTCACAACATATATTGGTCTTTACAACCAGAGAAATATACCTAGGCTTTAGTCAAAGACTATTTTAGCAACAGATAGAGAACAGAGTTGAATTCTTCCCCAGTTGACTACTTCTTCATCTTTTTATTTATTTATTTTTTGGTTTATATCATCAGACATGATTGTAATACCAATGTTAAAAACGGCAACGGTCCTGTGAAAAGTTGACATCATTACCTATGTCTAGGGATCATAGGGACATTACAACACCTGCCTGAATTAATACAGCAGCTCAGAGCAGCTTCCCATTTCCACAGAAACTACTTAAAAACAAAACAAAACAATTATCAAAGAAACAGAGGCACTAGAATACTGTGTTGTTAAGTCTGTCACATAAACTAATCTTCAGAGATTCACCTTCTTTATTCTTTTTTTATACACCAAGAGATGGCTGCTCATCCATCCACCCCCATCTATAACTATACCGTGATGTCAAGAAGGAACGCCACTGACAGATGATAACAGATTAGCCACGTCCACTAGAGACTGAGGACCTTTGGTCACTAATATATTCCTGTTGCTACAATTGTCTTTATTGGAGGGCATCTGAGTGGCTCAGTTGGTTAGGTCTAGCTCTGGATTTTGGCTCAAGTCATGATCTCACAGTCTGTGAGTTCAAGCCCTGCCTTGGGCTCCTTGCTGACAGCACAAGCCTGCTTGGAATTCTCTCTCTCTCCCTCTCTCACTGGCCCTCCCTGCTCGCGCTCTCTCTCTCTCTCTCTCTCTCAAAAATAAATGAATTAAAAAGCAAAAACAAAACAAAACAAAACAAAAAAAACACAAAAAATCAAATGTCTTCGCTGGATGTAATACAGTCCCTCCTGTTGAGGTTAAAGACAAATAAAGGTGTTCCTGATTAGGACTCGGCCTTCTACATGGCATCCAGAAATCCAAGTTATCTTCCACATTGTGGCTCTGCCCTCCTTTAGGACCCCAGAGTGCTCTGCATTCGACCAATGAATAGAATCAACATTCTCAAACTAGTATTTGTCAGAATCACCCAGAGGATATGTTAAAACAAAAATTGTTCAGTCCACCCTGAAGAAATTATGATTCAACAGACTGGGGTGAAGATCAAAAATTTGCATTTCTAATAACATTCCTGGCAATGCTGCTGCTCATCTGGGTACTCCACTGAGAAAATCACTGAAGTGGGGAATAAACACAGTGGTCACACTTGAAAAGATTTTATGGAACAGGTCTGGAAATAGCACATAACGCGTCTACTCATCCCATTAAATACTGCTCAGGCAAAAGGCCTTATCTACCTGCAAAGGAGGCTGGAAAATGTGGTTTAATTTTATGTCTAATAAGAAGAGGAAATGGATTTTTTATAGGAAAAGTTATTTTATTACTCTGAAGTAGCATAAGAGTTTTAAAATATCACACAAAGGAAAATATTGATAATTTTTCATTAAAATTTTAAACATAGGGACAAAATATAAAAACTAGGTTTATCAGAGAACTTTTTTTAAGTTTATTTTTGAGAGAGAGAGAGCATGCAAGTTGTGTAGGGGCAGAGAGAGAGAGAGAGAGAGAGAGAGAGAGAGAGAATCTCAAGCAGGCTCTGCATTGTCAGTACAGAACCTGGAATTCTAATTCAGGAATGGTAAGATCATGACCTGAGCTGAAGTCAGACATTTAACCAACTGAGCCACCCAGGTACCCCATATCTGAGACCATTTTTAGAAAGTAAAAAGATAAGCCACAGTCTGGGACAATATGCATAAGTCAACAAATCAATTAGAAAAAATTGGGGGTGCCTGGGTGGCTCAGTTGGTTAAGTGTCCAACTTTGGCACAGGTATTGATCTTATGGTTTGTGGGTTCGGGCCTCATGTCAGGGTCTGTGCTGACAGCACAGAGCCTGGAGCCTGCTTCAGATTCTTTGTTTCCCTTTCTCTCTGTCCCTCCCCCACTCATGCCCTGTCTCTCTCTGTCTCTCAAAAATAAATAAATATTAAAAAAAATTTTAAATTATTTTATTTTATACACAGTACATATGTAATGGAAAAGAAATATGCATATGGTACTATAAAAATACAATTTTAGGGGCTAAATATTTTTAAAGGTTATAGATGTTAAAGGTTTCTATAAATTTATTTGTATATGAATTAAGTGAGAAAAAAATCTTGTTGACCCATCGCACATGAAACAAGAATATTTTCAAATAGTGGTTATGAGAAGCAAGTTATAATAGAGATTTAATTCAAATTTACTACCTAGAAAAATCACAAATTAACTCTAATAGTTGCTACTACCTCCTAGTTGTTTTGTCCATGTAAGCTTAAATTATTTCTATTGACATAGGGCTTCCTCATTGTTTTCTTCCTGTTGATATGAAGAAATGGATTTTTATAAGCAGCTGGCTATTTCTGCCACAGGTGACAACTATTTCATATTATTATTTTTGCCTTTAACAGGCCATAATCTATCTATATCTATCTATCTATCTATCTATCTATCTATCTATCTATCTATCTTTTTTCTTTCTATCTACATATTTAGATTTAATTCCTTTTTCTCCAGTCCATAACCAAAAACAAGGCATAAAGGAAAAAGTAATAGAATGTAAGAGAAAATTCTTACACAAACAAAAACAAATTATCTTCATTACTTTTGAAATTCTCAATTCCTAATAAAACTTATCAAATTCCAGGAATTTGAAGGCATGTCATACTAAATATATCTTAGAAGAATGCAAAACAATGTGTACTCAAAGTTATCAATATGGCATTATTTATATATGTAAAAGTCTGATGAGAAACCAAAACCTATCAGTAAGGGCCTGATTGAATAAATTATGGTAAATAAATAAATATAGGTCAAAAGTTTTTTTTTCTGAAGTTCTCTACTGGGATAAGTCTTTTTGTAGAATTTCTAGAAACTTTGAATGAAAGATCCTCTAGAGAAGGTGAGAGGAGCCTGTGGGAGCATAATAATGAGATGTGCAACTTACCTGCTTGTACTCTCCTGAGCAGATTCACACATGGTGTTTAACTACTTTCCACGGTAGATTTGAGTTAGGGAGGTTGATTTACAGTCACTAAAACTGAAGCGTGTAACCAGAATGCCAGGTGAGTATATTACAAAATGTAATCTTGTGAAAAGATCAGATGTTTAGATCAGCTAAACTATTATATTCTCCTCTTGAGAGCCACAGAATATTAGGATTATTTGAATGAAAATTTACAAAATGACTTGTTCATATTATTACTTTTACCCATTTGTATGGTGGACTATACAAGTAGCATTACTACTTTTCTGTTCGGTTCTTATATTTCTACTAATTTTGGTCTGTGTGATTCAAAGAAAGATTATTTACACTGGAAAAAATCTCTGGCAATTCTTTCTTTCTTGTGATTTTTACCCCTTATTATTGCAAAATACTCATCACGATCGTCTTTATCTCTGGTCTTGACTACATTTTGCCTAGGATAAGTATCATAATGACTGTCCGATTTCACTTGGTTTATGTTTGCCTTATGTAATGTTGCATGATTTTTGGCATTTATAATTTATGTGTTCTTCCTAAATAGTATTTTGTTTAGTTTTGTTTTGTAATTAGAACTAAGAGGCTTTAGTTTAACTGGAAAAGGTTATTACATTAGCATTTTCATCATAATTAGGATGATTATTTAGGCTTATGTCCATCATCTTGTTAGGCAGGATGAGTATGAACTACCTAGATTCAAATCCTATCTACAACACTTACCAGTGTGTGGTCTTGAGCTAGTAAGTAAAACTGTCCATCTTAGTACCATTTGTAAAAAGAGTAGTAACAACATTAGAATTCTACATTTTCATCTGATGAGCTCTTTGACTACACTCTGCATGCTTTTAACAACTGTTCCTCTCATTATAATTCAGTCCTAAAAAGCTATTATTTCTTCAGTAGTCATTATCTAGAATTTTTTTACTTATTAATTATATGAAAAAATTCTATTTTTTGAGGTTGGTTTCTAATTTTATTATGTTATAGTTGATAAATTTAACTTTCGTGAAGGACCTTATTTATTTATGAGGATTACACATTTTTGATACTTATACGTTCCTTTTGATACTTGTACGTCAGTTCCTTTTGATAAAAAATTTTAAAATTTAATTATGATAAATATCAGTGTTTTCTTATATATTTAGATAGCAAATGTCACGCTACAAAGTAGAATATATTCTCAAATCTTATAACTTATGAAACCAGCGTGGTCAGAATAATTGCTTTTTGCAATGCCTCACCAGAAAATGTAAAATTGCACATGATAATGTTTCAGTGACATAGAGTAAGTCCAGACCTTCTAGAAGCATAAATGTGTCCCTGTAAGCCAAGTTAGAAAAGAATATCCCTGTACGTGTCGAACCTAGATGTTTAACCAGAGACCACCTTAACTTGTCAAGAGCACTTGATGATGTGACCTTATACACAATGTATAGTGCAAGATAGAACACACAATACACCCAGGAAAGAACCAGGCTACTGTGGGTACTGTCTAGTGGACATTCCTGAAATCCCTACGTGTCTCCAGAATCCCTGCCAACCTTTGACCAGAAAAAGTGTTTACCCTACATGTGTTCATTGTGAGTAAAATGCAGAGTTTGCAGGGAAGCATACTCAAAGAAGGCTTTTTCATTGTAAATAATGTTTTAACTTTTTTACAGGAAAAATGGTAATTTATTATTGTTTTAATTGTATTTGTGTCATGTGAAGTATTATGTAAAATGCACAAGATAAAGGAATATAAAGGTGAAATCTCTACTATTTGGCAGTTCTAATGATTTTCTAATATTTTTATTTCAGAATTATATCATCTTACCTTCCTCAAAAAAAGTTTCTATAACATTCTGTATATCTTTACCAGACTGATGAGTATAATGAAGTCATGAAGAGTTTGATTCCTGGAAATAGACTACCTCCATTTGATCAAGTCTTCTCCATGTAATAAATGTGTGATTTTAAGCAAAAATTAATCTATAAAATAGCAATCATGATAGTACCTACATCATTAGGCAATTTTGTATATCAGGTAAGATTTTCTACCTTAAGTCCTAAGCACATACTCTGGCACAAAGGAAGCACTAGGTGAAGGCCAGGGATTATGAAGTAATAGATATGAGAGGAGTAATCAGGCAAAAGTTAAAAAAAAATTAAATGCTGTAGTTACTCATGTCCAAAAATGACAAATTTATTTTTGTGTCTAGTCTTATTTGATACATTAGGAAACTTCATTCGTGTGTCAGAATTATGTTTTTGTTTTAAATTGCTAACAGTAGTTGTGAAGATTATAAGTGGCCAAGACTTCACTTCATTAGGCACCTTAAGAAAAACTGATTGTCTCTTAGCAACCGGCTGATGATATCGCTAGGAAGAAGCATTTAATCTGTTCTATTTTCAAATCTGCTTTCTCATTACTGAAACAATACAGATATAATTAAGGCCTTTGCCAGGGATTCAAAATGATAGGAGGAAATAGAATGGCTGCCAGTTGTCCTTGGCTGGGGTGACCTGCTCTCAGTGAGCACATTGTCTATACATTTGGTCAGAGATGCAATGATATGATTTTTCCCCATAACCTGGTATATTAAAACTGAAAATTTGTAGACTATGCTTCTGTGCTTGTTTCTTAAGGACTGGGAAAAAGAAAAAAGGAAAGAACTTCGAAGTTTCCTTGGAGGAGATTTAGTTAGATGTATGAAATAAAACTTTCTTAGAATACTTGACCCTCAAAAAGAAGAAGAAGAAGAAGAAGAAGAAGAAGAAGAAGAAGACGACGACGGAGGAGAAGGAGGAGGAGGAGGAGGAGGAGGAGGAGGAGGAGGAGGAGGAGGAGGAGGAGGAAATTGGGAGAATCAGAATAGAAGAGTGCAGTTTTCTGGGACTACAAAATCACATGGTAAATAAATCAATGAAATTGAATTGAAGTGCTCCTTTTTTAATTCAGTGTGAAAACTCATTATGAGAAAGGAAAGCTCATATTCCAAAAACAATAATGGCTCAGTTTTGTAATGAAAAAGTCATGTGCAACCATCTCATTCTCTGCATTTTTTAAAAAAATAGTTGATGAGAAAATGAAAACTACGATGCTTTTTGTTCTTTTCATTTGAAAATTCCAAGCAGGCATTCATCAAATAAACCTATATTTATTTTACTTCCAGTATCCATTAAAATATGTGAGGAGCCTGAAATTACAATAGAACCTAAGGGAAGCAGTTACTACAGTTGTTTTTTGAATAAGTGCCAGCTGAGCACTCTGCCTTTTCTGAGTGCAACTACTCTTTGAATTAAATTATTTCCATGGTAATTTAACAGCATGAGCATTTAGAAAAAAAAAGTCCCTTAAAATAACTGTTATTATGTGCATCTATAGAAATGGTGAGTCAAGATAAGGAGACAAGGTTTTACTGAGGATTGAGGTTTGAAGTATTGATTAAGGTTCAGAAGAATCATAGAGGGAATAACAATTAAACCCAAAGAATACAGAGTCTATTTTGTGTGTGGTTGATTTCCCATAGGTAATGCCAAACACTCTTGAGTCTATGGAATTCCATTCATTTTTGGAAACGTTTTGACAATACCTCAAACTCAGAGAAAAATATATCAGTTAGGTTCTTATTGCTTTCTTCCTTTAGCTTCAGTCCATAATGGAGAATTCAACTGGTTTTTCTACTTGTATCCTTTTTTCTTTAAATATTTGTTAAGAATGTATTTTAGTTTTGGGCTTCTCAGCAAAATATTGTCATTGGAATATTATCACTTAGATATTACACTAGGTATCTTAGGTTAGATAGTCTTCAGGGCTATCTTTCTGATCTCTACAATTTTACAAATTTGGATATCTAAAATGTTCAAATATTTTATGAAGTTCATGGAACTGTGCCAAGGGCTATTAATAGTCTAAAGATATTTTTAAGCATAACTACATTTTGGGAAATTGATGACAGGAGATCCTTGAAGTATCCAAATACTCTGATCTGCATCATTGGTCACCTTGGTTTTCAACAAACAGATCAGACACAATGAATTTAAGTGGAAAAATAATTGCACAATACTAAAGATCTGTTAACTAAGACATGTGTGTATGTGTGTGTGTGTGGGGGGGGGTGTGTGTGCGCGCGCGCGCACGCACAGAGATAGAAGATAGGCTGGTGATAATATGATTTTAAAGTATTATCTATTCCCCTCCAAGTTATTTGTCTGGGTTTCCTTATTCATTTTCATGAAACATCACTCTTTAGTTGTTCAAGGCTCCCCAAATTTTAAATAATCTTCAGCAGTACCTTTCATTTCATTTACCTCCTACATTTACTCACCTAGATTAAACCTTTCCTTTATATCGGTAATTCTCAAACTATGGTGTCCTCAGAATCCCTGGAGAGCTTGTTAAAACACTGGTTGCTAGACCCTATCTCCGCAGTGTCTGATTCAGTAGGTCTAAGGTAGAGCCAGAGGATTTGCATTTCCAGGAAATTACCAGGTTATGATGATGATGCTTGCTTAAGAGTCAGATTTTGAGAATCATTGCTTTTAAAAACATAGCCTCTATTACAGTTTGGCCCTTGTCAGCTGGCAATGATTGCCTACATTTTTCCTTGACTTCCATCATTACTCCCACCCCCAAGTAACTTGCTCCGCTAAATTTAGCTACATGCAATTTTTTTTCCAGTCATTGCTTCAAAATACTGTACATAATATTCCCATCCTTATTTCGGTACCTTTAGTGATTCCTTAATTTTCAATTATTTACAAAGTGTTTCCTAAATGCCTAGTATGCACTAACTATTAATCTAGACAGCGAAAATATAATAGGGAACAAAAGACACAAAATTCTGCTTTTATTGAGCTTACATGCTAATGGAGAGGTACAAAATAAACCATATTAAAGAAAGTTTGATATACAGAATGCTAGTGATGGGGCTGATGGAGCATGAGAGAAATGTTGGAATGGGTTTGAACCCTTAGATAGGATCACTAGGAAAGCAGACACTGAGAAAGTGATACTTGTGTAAACACTTGAAAAAAAGAATTAGTAGTTTTGTATTCTTTGGGTAAATCCAGCAATTGAACCATTAGGTATTTACCCAAAGAATACAGAAATACTAATCCAAACGGATACGTGCTCTCCAATGTCTATGGCAACATTATCTATAATAGCCAAATTATTATGGAAATAGCCCAAGTGATCATCAACTGATGAATGTATAAAAAAGATATACACACATATATGTGTATTGTATGCACAATACACACATATGTACATATATATACAATACATATTGTATATACAATACATATGTATATACATACATATATATGTATATATTGTGTATATATTGTATATAATATATACACATATATAATGTATAACATTGTATATAATATATAATATGTGTATAATATATACACATATCTACAGTATATATGTATATAATGTATATGATATATATACAATATATACATATATTTTATATATGTATATTTTATAATACACACATATGTACTATATATGTATATAATGTATATATAGTATACATAATATACGTATATACATATGTATACATATATACATTATATACATATATATTATACATATGTGTGTATTATATATAATATATACATATGTGTGTGTATATATAATACATATTCATATATATAATGGAATACTATTCAGCCACAGAAAAGAATGAAATCTTGCCATTTGCAACAGTGTGGATAGAACTAGAGAGTATTATGCTAAGTGCAATAAATAAATATGGTTTCACTCATATGTGGAATTTAAGAAATAAAACAGAGGTGCCTGGGTGGCTCAGTCAGCTAAGTGTCTAACTTTGGATCAGGTCATGTTCTCATGGCTCATGAGTTTGAGCCCAATGTCAGGGGGCCTGGAGCCTACTTTGGATTCTGTGTCCCTTTCTCACTCTGCCCCTCCCCTGCTCATGCTCTGTCTCTGTCTCTGTCTCTCTCTCTCAAGAATAAACATTAAAAATTTTTTTAAAAAAGAACCAAAACAAATGAGCAAAGGAGAAAAAAAAGAGAGATAGAGACACAAACCAAGAAACAGATTCCTAACTATAGAGATGAAACTGATGGTTACCAGAGGGAGAGAGGTGGGGAGATGGGTTAAATAGAAAATGGGGATTAAGGAGGGCACTTGTTGTGATGAGCACCTGGTGTTGTGTGGAACTGTTGAATTGCTGTATTGTACACCTGAAACTACTGTTACATTGTACATTAATTGGAATTTAAATAAAATTTAAAGTTTTTTAAATAAAAACTTAAAAAAAACTGGGGAAAAAAAGAGAAAATTATGATACTAAAGGCTAAGCAAGTGAAAATGCCCTGAGGCAGAAACATACTTCATGTTCCTTGAAGAGGAACACTGGAAAGCTAGTGTGGATGGCTAGTGTACAGGAAACGAAGAGAAAGTTCTTATAAAACAATTCCCGAGTTCAGCATTTAACATTATCCAGTCTTACCCTCCTATATTTGCACTGCTCATTAACACTACTCATGCCTAAAGACTCCATGAGCACTCTCATCAATATTTTATTCTAGTCATTCTCCTTGACTATTGTATAGTCTTTTCTTTCTCTAAGCAATCTGTAGGTTGTCAAGTGAAATACTACGTCTGATGAAACCTACGCCATTTTCCCAACCTATAGCAATAGGTTTTTAAAGTTTGTTTATGTGGAGAGAAAGACAGAGAGACTGAGCAGGGGAGGGGCAGAAAGGGAAGGAGAGACAGAATCCAAGCAGGCTCCACATTGTCAGTGCAGAGGCCATGCAGGGCTCAATCCCACGAACCATGAGATCATGACCTGAGCCAAAACCAAGAGTCAGATGTAACTGACTGAGCCACTCAGGTGCCCCCCAACCTATAATAAATTCATTTTTCTCTGAATCTCTAATAGCACCATTTCTTTCTTTCTTTCTTTCTTTCTTTCTTTCTTTCTTTCTTTCTTTCTTTCTTTCCTTCCTTCCTTCCTTCCTTCCTTCCTTCCTTCCTTCCTTTCTTTCTTTCTTTTTCTTCTTTCTTTCTTTCTCCCTTGTTCCTTTCTTTTTATTTTTCTTCCTTCTTTTCTTTCTTTCTTTTTTTCTTTCTTTCTTTCTTTCTTTCTTTCTTTCTTTCTTTCTTTCTTTCTTCCTTTTTCTCTGCTTGTTTCACACACCTACAAATGCCTTCATATAAGCATAATGTATTTATATTTTTCTATATCCAGATCTAAAATTATAAGCTGAGAAATGGGGAACTATCTTAATAGTATTCTGTATCCTATAGCAACCAGAGTGCCTCACAGTAAGTCATTTTTACATGGATTTAGTTGTATTTGTCTGTAGGATTGAAAGATAAGTAAAGTGAACGATTATCTTTCATTTGACAAACACATATTGAATCTTTACTAAATATTGCACCAAGGATAGAGAAGAAGAAGGCCCAATTCCCAGTGACAAAAAGATGATAAGCTAGTGTAGAAGACCAACTAGTAGATGTGCAAGTACACTACAGCCTAATGGGTGTCTAATTAGAGATACACACAGGGGTGTATGTGTTGTTCTGGGTCCTCTGAGAAGCAGATGCCAAGACAGGATCAAGTTTGCAAAGATTTTCTTAGGGGAAATGCCTACGAGAGAACAGAGGGAGGAAGTGGAGAAGTTTGAGAAACAGTCAGTCATGATGCAAGTGTGACCCTGAACTGAGAGAGAGTGAATAGTGGATGAAGTTTCCAGGACTGCTGTGTCATCTAAGGAAGGTCACACAAATTAGAGGAGTCACTGAAGCATGCAAGAATCTGGAGTCTGATGTCTCCCAGGATTAGTCTGCCTGAGTCTCACCACACTCAGACATTGACTAGACACGGTCTATGAGGGTTGTTTACTTGGCATGTAGCCATGGATTTCATAGCACAGCAGCTGGGTTCTTGGTCAAGGATGCTCCTTGTTCCGGGTGACTGCCAGACAAAGCATCAGTGCTGCTACCTTGTGGGAATAAGCTGGATCCAAAATTTAAAGGAGGACCTTTTAGACTCGAGTTGAGTCATAAATTTGTATCAAGAGTGACTTCCATGAAGAGAAGAGGGAAGAAACAAACTGGAAAGGCACTGAGGCATGAGGTGCTCCTTAGGTTCAGAAAACCACATAGACTAGGTGGTTTGAGCAATAGAGTATGAAGGTCATGTGGTGAGGAAGGAAAATGACAATGTGAATGTGCAGAGGACAGATCATAACGAGTCCCACAAAAAAGCATATGGGTTTTGTCTTGAAGGAGAATTGCCAGAGAAGGAGTTTTAACCAGAGCAAGTGCATGACTGACTACATGCTATGATGTTATTAAAGAGTAAAGAGTAATCCCACTACCATTTTGGCAATAGTCAGATTTTCTATTTACATTAAACAATAGGTTTTGAATAAGGTAAACTGATCTTTTTCACGGTCTTATTTTTAGTTTGTGAAGGATTTAAAATTATTTTGAAAGAATTAATATCAAGTCCTTGGAAGAATCTAGACATTAAATTTCAAATCTCCTAAAAGAAGGCACTTAGAATTAGGGAGCTGGGATTCTTTTGTATTAGGAGCTGTTTTGTTAAAAATTTTTAAGTAAAAATTTTCTAAAATTTTATAAAACTCCCTGAAGAGGTTTTGGAAGGTATAAGGAAACTGACGTGCTTGAGCAAGTGCTTAATCTAGGAAAGACACTGAGCAGGAGTATTTGTGAACCTGTTTGGCATCCTCTGCCACTTCTCTAAGGACTTCTAACACATTCAGTCTTTCTATCACAGAAATATTAAAGTGTGATATTTACCATCAATGAACACAACAGGATTTATGTGATCCTTCTGCAGGTTCCCTGAAGATTTCCTGTAATTCTGGCAACTACCATTATATAGTATTATAAGTGGTTCTGGGAATGCTACTCAAGTATTATTTACGCAGTGTTGTTAATTAAGACACAAGAGATTATTCCTACAATCCGAATCTTAATTCGTTCTTTCTAATAAAACGTTTTATTAAAATAAATATGGTCCCATGATTCTCATCACTAGCTATGGACTAATAAACACAGTAATTGGCCAGGCCAGTTAATTAAAAAGATAGAGCAATACTTTGGATAACCAAAGTCAAAATCACTTCTACTCACTACATTCATACATATAAGCATCCACAAAATTAGACCACACAAAGAGTTTTGCACTGCATATGAGTGATTGTAGAAAAGTGATTCTGAACTGAGAGAGAGGTGAGATTTTATACCTACCCCTGGTGACTCTTGGCAATATCTGGAGACATATTAGGTCATTATGTTAAAAGGGTCACTACTTACATCTAGTTGGTAGAAGCAAGACACTGCTAATCCTCCTACAGTGCACAGGATAACTCCCATTCCCCAAGAAAGAATTATCCAACCTAAAATGTTAGCAGATTCCACGTTGGGAAATCCTGTTGTGGAGTGTCCAATCCCAATAGGCTCCTTACTAGGACTCATCAAGTTCTGATCTGAGAAACAAATATAAACCAGCCCAGGATGGTACATAGAAGATTCAGACAAGTACAATCACTGGATGAGAGATCTGCCTTCACTCCACATGATACACACATGAGACATGATGGGTACTCCACATGATACATTTTTTTAACCTGGCATATACATACTCTATGACTAGGAAAACATCTATTTTTTTTTTTAATTTTGAGAGAGAGAGAGAGAGAGAGAATAGGGAAGGGGCAGAGAGAGAGAGAGGGACAGGGAATCCCAAGCAGGCTCTACACCATCAGCACGGAGCCTGATGTGGGGCTTGAATCCATGAACCTTGAGATCATGACCTGAGCTGAAACCAAGAGTTGGGCCTCTAACTGACTGACCCACCCACATGCTCCACACTCGACTAATTTTTGACTTTAGTGACAGAGAGGATCTGAGGGCAGCATGAAAGAAAGTTCATTTGTATTTCTGGGGAGAATGTGGTTGCATAGGACATTCTATCATCCTAAATGGACAATAGATTAGGCCTCCACTATGTGTCCTAGACATGTAGTGACAGTCTCCATTATGCATGAAGCAATTAAGTGACCCTGTTGTATTAAATATTTACTACAATACATATATATGTATATATATATATACACACTTGTGTGTATGATATGCAATATATATTTGTATATGTATTATAATTATAAATAATATGTATATAAATGATGTATAATTTATATTTGTTATATATTTAAATATTTACATGCATATATAAATTACATGTATACAAATTAATTATATATGTAATAAATATATAAGTTCCATATATTATATGTATCTGTATAACCTATTTTATTGATGAAGAAACTGAGGAAGAGAGGTTCGTTAGTTTGCTCAAGTTCTACGGCTCATAAGCAGGGCAGTTTAATGGGTTGTATATCTTCTAAGCATTATTATTTGAGGTTTTTTCCCCATTTGTGACTGTGGTTGCAGTTATTGTTTTTTTAATTTTGAAGACGTTTTCTTGACACATCTTTATTTCAGTGAACTCATGCTGCCTTCAAATAAGATCCCAAATTACCTTCTAGTCACCAAATATAATTACCTTAACCTCAATTTTCATCTCTGAGGTTTCTGTTTCATTTGTTACTAGTGAGACTATCCACAGTGACATGACAATTGGCTAGTTCTATTAGTCTTTCTACCTGATTCATCAGCCTTTCTTCTGTTTCCCTGTTTTCTGGTATGACTATTTTTACACTCCTCCAAATTTAATTATCTTCAATGATTTTGTCCTTGAACCTCCTCCCCTTTCTGTATCCATGTTGTTGACATCTTAACTTCACCTCTCCCTTCAAGGCAGATAAAAAAAAATCAATTTTAATATAGCAGACATGTGAATATACAAGTGTTTGCTGAATAAAACTGATAAATATACAAGTGGTTTCTGAATAAAAGGTAAACATTATTTAAGTAACAAAAAGAACGAAGGAATAAAAACTAGGGAAGACTTAAACTTTATGAGCTGGCAAAAGTATATTTATTAAAGGAGTCTATGACTTAATTTTTATGTGTCAACCTGGCTAGGCCACAGTGCACAGATATTTGCTCAAAGACCAATATAGATATCTCTGTGAAGATTTTTTTAGATAAGATTAACATTTAAATCATCAGACTTTAGGAAAAGCAGATTGCCCTCCATAATATGGACAGACTTGGTCCAATCAGCTGAAGGTCTTAAGAGAAAACAAATTGAGGTTTCCTCAGGGAGAAGAATTTCTGACTCCAGCCTGCCTCCAGACTCATTCTTCAACACCAATTAATTCTTCCTTGGGTGTCTGGTTGCAAGCTTGCCCTGCAAATTTTGTACTTGGCATCCCCTACAAACCTCTCTTTATGGACACACACACACACACACACACACACACACACATCTTATTGGTTCTGTTTCTCTGGAGAACACTAACTAATACAGAGTCTGATATAGAATGGCTAAAAATGTTAGTAACAAACCCAATATTATCTTCCAGGCCATCAAAGGAGTTTCAAGTAGTGTTAGGTGTTCAGCAATGTCAAGTGCTACAGAAACTCTGTATTTGCAACAGAGAAGGGACCAGTGAGCAATAACCTCTCATCAATGATAAATTAAACAAGAAGAGTTCCAGGAGAATGCTGGAACAAAACTGTAATGAGTTAAAGAACAGGTGAATATGAGGATTGGAAGAATTAGATAACCCTTTGAAGACATTTGATAATGTCAGATATTATTGACTGTATCTCCACTTTCTATGTTCATTGTCAATCCTGAGTTAAAGCCCTCTGCCTGTTGCAGAGTCTATCATCCCATAACAGTTTGTTTTAAATAATAGCTTTGATATTTAAATCACATACCATAAAATTCCCTTTGTTCAAGTGCATAAGTTAGTGGACTCACAGAGCTGTGCAACCACCCCTAAGTATTCATCACACTTCTGCTGACTCTCACTGTCCCACCAATCTGCTCATTGCCTCCATATTTATCTTCGTACAGTACAGAATAATCAGGTCTCTTCTCATCTAAAAATCTGCCAGTCTCTGTTTACTCTATTGTTGTTGTTGTTGTTGTTGTTGTTGTTATTATTATTATTATTATTATTATTTTGGTTTGGCCTCAAGGCCTCCAGACCTTGACTCCTTTCACATACTCTTACTTTTGCAAAGCTCCAGGATTTTTTTAAATTTCTGAGCAGCCACTTGGCTTTCTAGGACATGCTGTCCCCTAATCTGGAATCCTCTACTCCCACCAAGCCAGCATCATATACAATTCTTACTTATCAGTCAAACTTATCTCCTATGTCATGAACCACTTTACTTCATAACTGATTATCTAAATTTCAGTTTGGCTATGCATAAAAAATCATGGAAATGGTGTTTTACAAAGGTAGAGGGTTAACTTTTCTCATAAAAAAAGTCCAGATATGGACAGTATGTAGGGTGGGAATGATGACTTTCAGTTGTGGGGTCACAGGCTGTTTTTAACTTCATGTTTCACTAAGACAAGGATGTTACCCATGTCCCCATAGACAAAGTTAGACTCACAGAAGGTGCATCCTAAGCAACAAGATGGAGAAAATAAGACATATGAAGTCACATTCCAGTTCTCTTTTTAAAAAAATTAACTGAAAGCTTCCAGCTTTGACTTCCAACTTATTGATCAGCATGTATTCAAGCAAGTGACACCACCTACCTAAAAGGATGTTGGCGAATGTAAATTTCATTCTTGACAGTGAGCATTCTAAAAAGGGACATTGGATATTGGAGCAGGCAACTTGACTACTCTGTCATAACTGTAATCTAAGCTCTTTGAAATTTTTGGCCTAATATTGCAGTTATTTGGGTAATAACCTTGGGTAATAATCTATTCCTATTTAGGTCATAAACCCTTAGAAGGCCAATATTTGACTTTTGTATCCACTGAGGCCCCACAATGTTAGTGCAGAGCTTGCTTGGGATTCTCTCCCTGTCTCTCTGGTATCCCCCCCACTCATGGTCTCTCTCCCAAAATAAATTTAAAAAACATTAAAACAAACAAACAAACAACTACCGCTTTACACAATTAGATCTTACTCTGATGCTTCTTGCACAGAAAGTGGAAATAGAGAGGACTTAAGCTCTTTAAGGGATGGGTTCAAGAGATGGGTTCTGAGAATGAGAGACAATAAGAGAGACAGCCATGAGTAACGCATTCTTAGCACCCCTTTTACTAATTCCACCAGATAGGTAAGTTACTGATTTTTTCTGTCGTATGGACAAGTAAAGGGTGCAGGAAAGACCCAGAGGTGATTTGTCAATACTTGTATACCTGGGTACCAGAATGAAATTCTACAGAAGAAGAATGGATAATTAGCGTTTCTCTTACCAAGTATGCAGTACACTTATTAAAGACATTGTCCTGAGCACTTCAATACTTTCATGCCTAATGACTTTGCACACATTGTGCAGTAATTATAATAGGAGCTCAGCATCATATGGATTATCAGTTCTCCCACTTCAGGTCTGACCATCATTTTTAAGTGACTTCTTAAAGACATAAGGAAAGCGAAGAGTTAACTGCTTTTTAAAATATGTATTAGAACTTATCTGGAAGTTGCCAAAGCAAATCAAGCAAGTATTGTTTGCAGGAAACACATTTTTTTTCTTCTGTATTTTATTATTACTAATAGAGTCTTTGGTCACAAATGACCAAATCAGAAAATGGAAATTTATGGGAAGTGTAGTAGAAGCATCAAACATTAGGTGCTAAAATTAATCAGCTTTTTCTGAACGCTTTTTTAACTCCTCTATTCTAGTTCTTATCTGACTATATTGTTTGCTCTTTGAAATTCTGTCTTGCCTGCTGGACTACAAGTTCCTTGAGTGAAAGAAACTGGGTCTTAATTATCCTTGGTGTTCCCAGAACTTAGGCCTTTTCCCAGCACAAGGCATATTTATTATAAGACTAATGAATACTCCATTTTTTTGAGATGAAGAAAATAATATATCCCCAATGTGGGAAGCTGGTAGTTTCTATTTATCTACTTGTCTGTTTGTGAACAAAAATAATGACTATAGAAATGAGGAAATCATTTTGTTCCCAAATACACTTTGTTTTGAATTTATTAAGGCCTTAGAGCATACAAGTGAGTGAGAGAAGGAGTTCGAGAGCGAAATACAAATTACTAAAGCCTTGAGAAATACTTTATAGGAATAAAGAAATAAATGATAATTACTGTACTAAAATCAAGGGACCTAGTAGAGGTGGACACCTACACACATCCAAGATAGTACAGCCATAAACTTTAACATGGATCCCATTTCACCAATGCCAAGAAATCCCGTTACTCTAAGTCACTCTGGGCATGTAATGAAGTCTTGTTGATTCAACACTTCACTCTTGAGGTCTTTCTCTGAATTAGTTCTTGGTGTTGAGTTTATGGTGCTGAAAAAGGCAGGCTTTTGTGGAGATTATGCTTCGTAATGGCAGGGAGTATGCACACATACAGAATGTTACTGAGACGTGAGAGATACTAAACAAACACCCTGATACTGTATAGCAAAGCTTTCTTCCCTACAGAATCTATTTTTTATAACAGAGCTTAAATTCAAACTTTAGAAAATTAATGATCTCACAATTCACTAAACCCTACCAAACTCACACACACACCGTCTATGAAACAGATTATAGCTGTATTATAAATCATAAATCATCATGTTCCTGCCCTAATGAGATAACACAAGAGTAGATGGGATATTTATATTGATTATTTCCCCCTTGAATTCCTGGGTACATCATTGGAATTGCTCTAATCAGCCCTTATTTTTTCTTAAGTCTTGGGTCAATTCTGAGCAGGATAAAAGGAGATCAGCAACCTGTGTTCAACCAGAGGATATGGCCTAGATTTAGTCTTTCTTCAATGAAACCAATATCTTGAGTAAGTTTTAGTTACCTATGGAGTTTCCCATTTAGCTTTCCAAGTGTCCCCATACCCTCTCTTCCTGTTCTTCATCCTCCTTCCTTTCATCACCAAAAGCTTGGACACATCTTTTGTGCCCACATGAGACTATTTTTTTCTTCAATTTTTTTTTTACCTGATCTTTCAATGATATGTTAGAAACAGAACACTGTCTTAAACTCCCTAACTGAAAAAAAAACTATTACTGCCAACAATTGAGTCTTATTTCCCAGTCTTCAGTGCCTGATTGGGGTCCTTCTTAAAAAAACCACCACTGATTTTAATATTAGCTCCAATCTGAAAACCAGCTAACACTGGCTGATAAATACTTCTTTCATGTACCACAACTTGCTTATACCAGGTGTTAAGTTTCATCCCTTTGGACATTGCTCACTATCATAACAGCCTGCCCTTAAGCAAGCCAGCGACAGTAGGACACACAGTTTTTTAGATCCCACACAAACTCAATACCCTCTTCTTCCCCCCATACTGCTCATATTACTGAGAACTCAGTATATCTTCAAACGTACTCAAATTATGATAATATACAAAGAAATATTTTATTTTGCATTGCATACCTAAAAAGAATATAGAATTAATGTACACAAAGAAAGATAAAAATAGTCATGCTGGTGCATTACATTGACCAGCAAAGAACAAGACTCAGTTGTTATTCATCCTTTTCAGACACACTGCTTGAGTTAAGCAAATTTCAACTGGTTCTGCAGCATTAGTCAGACCTCCAAGCTTAAAATTTTGCATTGTTTAATATTTTCCATTGCTGTGAAGGTAAACATAGTCATTAATCCAAAATGTTGGCAACAGCAATGTTTTGTGTGTTACCACCAAGACTGTGGTAAATACATGAGTGCATAGGAAATTTTGATGTACAGTGTTTGGGAGAATGGATAAATAATGTTTTTGAAACATAGTTGACTGGATGTTTGTTCTGTAAATCACCATAACCATTTAAATAAGAAGCCTTAGGATGATGTTAAAATATTTTTGAAATAGTCCAAAAGATCCTCAAATATAATTCAAATTTATTTTCCAGAAATCATAGGAATCAAATCATCTTCTGCATTAAAATGGTATTTTCCCCACCAAAGAAAATGAAGTCATGTTATAGAGTCATTTTTTTTAAGAGAGACATATTTGAGAGTAAGCCAAATATCTAAGCCAATACTTGTCTTTAAAAGTAAAAGAAAGCAAAACAAAAGTCAGTTTGGGTAATTTTTTATAAGTTTCAGTTTTATAAGACATGTAGTCTAGTAATAGTAATTATTTATACTTCTTTATATGAATTTGGGCAGCATAAACTTAATTCATAACATAATTATTTGCTATTTTAATGATCTCTATGGTTTACTGTAGAAGAAAAAGTAAAACCTAATGATATATAATTCCATTTACTGAATTTTCCATTATTGACACTTTTAATATGTGTATGGAGGAATATATGTATTTTGTGATCTTGAGTTATAAAAGACATGTCATATCTGTACTTAATTTCCTTTCTTGTTGCTGTGCGAAGATTTATTGAGGATGACCACTAAAGTGAGCCAATGGATGGTTGCCTGATAAACACAGACAAAAAGAAACAATTTCAGGATAACTATTTAATGTGTCAGGTTGTCTGGGTCCATAACCTGAAGAATGAGAAGGGGTCCCCACTGCTACTTCCAAATAAAATGTTTAAAATTTTTTGAATCCCCCTAATGGAATCTTATTATATGGCTAATTTCCTTCTGATGAGACTGAATTGGCACATATATGACCAAAATTATTCAGTAAGAGACAAAGCATTTTCCTAAACCATGTCTTTCTCCACTTTTAATTTGTTTATAAATTTCAGAGATAGAATAGAGAGCCAATTGTGTACAATATGATGGAGTAATTGTGGTTTCAGTCTGAGTCATCTAAGTTTCCTGGCTTTTTGATATAATTTATATTATATTTTCCATTGTGGAGGATAATGAATTTTGGGAAACTCTTAAAAATATTCATTCAGGATAAGTTGTATTATGTGGAAAGGATTTAAGGAAATAGAATTTGATATAGTTATTATATAAAATTTATGTGGTTCTTTGGAAAACAATGTATAAAACAATGTATATATGAAGTGGCTATCATAATGCCACACTTCCCAATCAACTACAAATATACAAAATGCTTACGACTGAAGACAAAGAACAAAGAGAAAGGAATAATAAAGAGCCACTCACCTCCTTTCCTCATTGATTGAATTCTGGACTTCTATCTTTGTAATCAAAGCCCAAGTAGAAAGTAGTAGACTGTGAGACGACATGTAAATAACTTTTCACTCTGAAGTCCTTTTGGTCTTATTTATAACATAAGGATTGTATCTATGTGGTTTTTAAGATCCCTTCCAGTGTAACACTAAATTACCATGGTATATCGCTGTGGTGTCCATAGGAAATTTAATTCTTATAAAATTAGCACAAGTAAGATTGATTTTTCAAACATGTATAAGATTAACATTTTATTTAAGTTTATTTATTTTGAGAGAGAGAGAGAGGGAGAGAGGGAGTACATGAGACAGAGAGGAGGAGACAGAGAATCCTAAGCAGAATCCACACTGTCAGCACAGAGCCCAACATGGGACTCAAACTCACAAAGCCATGAGATCATGACCTGAGACAAAAATGAGAATCAGACATTTAACCAACTGATCCACCCAGGCACCCTGAAGATAAACACCTTAAAAGAAAAGATTAACTTTTGGCAAAATTTTGCCAGAATTAAAACATACTAACAGGAGAAGTAATAAATATAAAGGAAGAATCAAGTGGAATATACCCCAACAAAGTTACTAGAACACATAGAACAGAAAGCATAGAAGTAGCTGTTTACTACAATGCAGGTCTTGACTAAATGGATGGAGAGTTTATCATACTTCAAGAAAAGTTAAATACAGGGGTGTCTGGGTGGCTCACTTGGCTGAGCGTCCGACTTTGGCTCAGGTCATGATCTCGCAGTTCGTGAGTTCGAGTCCTGTGATGGGCTCTGTGCTGACAGCTCAGAGCCTGGAGCCTGCTTCGGATTCCTTGGCTCCCTCTCTCTCTGCCCTTCCCCTGCACATGCTGTATCACTCCCTCTCTCTCAAAAATAAATATAAAAAAATTTGTTTAAAAAAAGAAAAGTTAAATACCGAACATCCGAGGATAAGACATAAACTGGTATGTAATAAAAGGTATAATTACCATTTTGAACCCAGACCATTCAAGCAGAACAGTCAAGCACTGAGAACTGAGAATCAATATCTAAAGAAGGTTCAGGGAAGAATATTAAATGTGTGCTCTAAATAAGGGTGACATTCACTTAAAAAGAAAACAAAACAACTTTTTGACATATACAAGAATTTTTACAAAATATAGCATCTCCACTAAAGTCTATTTGAAGATGTCATCCAGTCAGATAAATAAGAAACCAAAATTAAACACATATGAATCAATAGGTCAAAGAATGAAATGACTAGGAGAGAATTCTGAATCCAGGTAGACATACCATTAAATCCTAATAATTACAGCAACTTGCTGCAAAACAGAATGCAAGTACTTTAATTTTAGAAATAAAAGACAACACATTGAAAAATAAGAGAGAAGCAAAAATATCATAAAGTATGCAACATAATTGGAAGAGTTCATCAGATAAGGAAGGGGATAATAGTCTTTCATCTTTCATAGCAGGGGATCAAAGGATATTGTTTAATTTCTATAGATGATAAGCAAAAATGAAAGTTTAGACATTATAATTTAAAGAACTACAGGTAATTACTCTTCGCAAAAACACTGAATAGACTATATGCCCTCTAACTTAGCAAAGATACAAAAGAAAGAATGACAAAAACAACTAAAATAAAGATTATATATATTATAAAATAAAACAAAATAGAATGTTTAGGCTTAAATACCTGAAACCAAACAAAACATATGATAAAGCAGTAAACTGAAATTTCACCAAAACGATAGGGTACATCCTGAAAACTTCTAAAGGGAATAAGTTAAGCTATAAATGAATAAAAATCAGATCAACTTTTTATTTTTCATCAATAAAACTGGATGTCAAAAAATAAAGCACCTTCAAAATTTTAGATTAGAAATAATTTTTAATCTAGAATTCTGTACCCTTGTAGATTATAGAATTACTGAAAAATATTCACTCCCTCATAGTAATAGGATTATATATCTCTGTCACTTGATCTATGATTTGCTTGTGCTTATGCTGCCACGGCACTGACAACAGATTTTGACCAGGTGACACGGATTGGCAATTGGGATGGGAATGGACATGGTATTTGCCAGATCTGAGGCAGAAGCTTTAAATGTTGTTGCATAATTTGGTTTGACATGACCCTGCATCCCTGCCTTCTGCTGTGGAAATGTGAATCCTAGACAGGGTCTATTCTATCAGCATGGGGCTGGGGATGGGAAGAAATGGAACCATGCTGAGCTGCTGATCTAAGGTGAGCCATGCTGAGTCAAACCAGAGCTGAAGTTGGTCCACAGCCCTCATGTAATTGAGCCAGAAATAAATATGTGCTATTGTAAGTCACTGAGATTTGGGGACTGTTTATTACCATAGAAAAATTGAATATAGCCATAACAAAGACGTTTACCCCTTGAGGGAGGAATTTATAGTATTCCCAACAACTATTCTCTCTTTATCTAAAGTTAACACAGAGATTTTCACTTGGGAACTACTCCTTCTCCAAGATCCATTCAAATAATTTGGGTGATTCTCTGCACAATTCCTAACACCATGAGGGAGGATAAGCCTATCACGAAGCATTCAACATATTCCTCCCATTTGGCCAAGCTGATTGAATCAGGAACATGTAGTTGATCCCCTTCAGGCATGAATAGCATGCTCAGTAGTTTTATTTAGTGGTATGGTTACTAATGCAGAAAAAAGCTTTCTCTGTATTTAAGCTCAGATAAAGTCCAGATATCTCAAGAGACTTTATGAGAAGATAGACTGTTTTAAAGAAGCCAAACAAGAAAGCATAATTAAGACATGGAGAGAGACTGAGCTGTGATGACATCATTAAGACCTTGAATACAACTACTGTATTCCTGGGTGTTTCCTAAACCAGTAAATCTCTTTTTATGATTTAGCCAGTTTAAGTTAGATTATTTTCTACTCATAACCAAAATAATGTGTATTATTATAGCTCCCATCCACCTTTTTTTATTTCATAAATTACTCAAATTAAGTAAATGTATCAAAAAAGACGAAGGTCTTGAACTCAAGAAACAGCATAAAACTCAATGAAACTGACACTTAGGGAAACAGATGTACATTTGTAAAGTAATGGGTCACAGGGTAGGAACTTCAAGAAAGTTCCAACAAGGATTTCCTCAAAAATGTGTCTCAAACAACAGAAAAAATTACTGAGAAACTGGAAAATATTAGTAATTGAGTAAACAATGTCCATGCTTTGTTTTTTTGTTTGTTTCTTGTTTGTTTGTTTGTTGCCTTGGTAAGAGAAAAGAAAGGCAGTCAGAAATATCCAACCCTACCACAAATAGCTCTACAGGAAAGTTATCATTTGTAGTTGATGCAAACTAGAAAGTACATTATTTTGTGAATTTGATGGAATACAGGAGAGGAAGATCCACCTGTCTATTTTGGAAGAAGTTAATTATGTTATCAATATTAACACAATTTTAAGGTAAAATTGACAGAAGTCTAGAAATGGAAAATCCTTCCATTAAGTAAATAAATATAAAAAGTTGAGAAATTGAGAAATAGGAGGTTAAGTGTCTTACATTATAACTTTATATCAGTTGAAACGTATTTAATTTTCAATATTTGTAAATGTACTTTATAAGTTAGCTAAATTCTCAACTAGCATGGCAGAAAGTGAACAGATAAGATCATAAAGGAAAGATAAGTCAATAAAAATAAAGCCATATCTAAATCTAGATATGGAAATGCCTCTCAGAACAACTAAAGTCATAAATAAAATGATTGCTTTATTATGAGAAGGACTAAGAATGCAGAAGGTTAGGAAGGACAGAAGAAATTTGCTTTTCATCACATGTAATTTTCTACAAACATACACACCTGAATTTCCCACCACTTTTGTGTATTATTTTCAATTTTAGTAAGTAACAGAGTTAAACTCAGCTATTAAAACAAAATTTTAATTGGGGAGCCTGGGTGGCTCAGTCTGTTACGTGTCCGACTTTGGTTCAGGTCATGATCTCAAGGTTTGTGAGTTCGAGCTCTGCATCAGGCTCTGTGCAGGCAGCTCAAAGCCTGGAGCTTGCTTTGGATTCTGTGTCTCCTTCTCTCCCTGCCCCTCCCCCACTCGTGCTCTGACTCTCAAAAATGAATAAATGTTAAATTTTTTTTAAAAATTTTAATTAAAGTGAAATAAAATAATTTTTTGAACTACATGTTGTATGCAAGAATTCACACTGGAAAGCAATCTGCCTAACATAAAAACATATAAGAACAAAAAATAACAACCTGAACCCTAAAAATGTATTAATAAGGAAAAAACACCCAATTAAAAAAAAGACAAAAGATTTGAAGAGACACGGCCAAAAACATACACATGATAAGGAAGCACATGAAAAAGTGCTCAATATCAGGAGTCATTAGGGAAAATCAAAATTATAGTTACAATGAGATGCCACTACATATCTATTAGAAGGTTAAAATGAAAATGACTTACCATAACAAGTATGGGAGATGCCGTGTAGGAGTTAGAACATTTATATCCTTCTGATGAGAACGCAAAATTTTGCAAACATCTTGGAAAACAGTTTGACCATTTCTTAAAAAGTTAAACACCTGGGTCCCAGTTAGGGGCACCTGGATGGCTCAGTTGGTTAAGCGTCCAACTTTGTCACAGATTACAATCTCGTGATCCGAGTTTGAGCCCCATGTCGGGCTCTGTGCTGAAGCTCAGAGCCTGGAGCCTGCTTCAGATTCTGTGTCTCCCTCTCTCTCTGCCCCTTTCCTGCTCGTGCTCTGTCTCTCTTTCTCTCTCTTTCAAATAAAAAAAAAAAAACAAAAAAAAAAACCCAAACTTAAAAAAATAAACAAAACGAAACAAAGTTAAGTTAAACACACATGTGCCATATAACCTAGCCATTCCACTCGTAGATATTTACCCAAGCGGGGGTATGGGGGAAGCCTATGCCCACAGAAATGACTTTTAAAATAATATTCTTAGCCATTTTCAGCTTTCTATATATAAGAAAACTGGAAACAGGACTTCCAGAATGAGTCTGAGGAGCTCCTTCAAACTGCTCTTCAGTGAAATATCGTAAGAGTAAAAAATTCTCTAAAAAGACATATTTAGAAAAATGTTGCTAAGGCCAATGTCAGAGAATTACTGCCTCTCTTCCAGAATTTTCATGGTTTCAGGTCTCACATTTAATTTTTAATTCATCATGAGTTTATTTTTGTGTATGGTGTAAGAAACCAGAGAGGATGTGGGGATGTAGGTGGGGGGGTTCCAATATTATACATTGGAAACTAACATAAAAGTGTATGTTAATTATACTGGATTTTCTTTTTTTTTTAATTTTTTTTAAAGTTTATTTATTTTTGAGACAGAGAGAGACAGAGCATGAACGGGGGAGGGTCAGAGAGAGAGGGAGACACAGAATCTGAAGCAGGCTCCAGGCTTTGAGCTGTCAGCACAGAGCCCGACACGGGGCTCAAACTCACGGACCGCGAGATCATGACCTGAGCCAAAGTCGGCCGCTTAACCGACTGAGCCACCCAGGCGCCCCTGGATTTTCTATAAGTAAGTCAGTAAGTAAACACCAACAAATTTTTTTTAAAAGCTAAACACCAAAAAACAAAACCCAATCCTTTAAATTCACTGGAAACTGTCCAAAGGATATACATCAAGTGAATAAATATTTACATAATGAAACCTACCAAATGCCAAAAGAACAATGGGTATCTATGGCAATTGACCCACAACCTGCTCCCTCTTTCCACATCCCCAGCTCAACATGGCAGAAGCTCCACTCTGATCAGGTGTGGTCAAGATAATGGGGTTTTATCTCATCCCACATCTGCATAAGATACTCTAGAATCTCCCCAGAAGGAGAAGTTGCATGCATTTCTCATCCTCCCAGGTGTTGTCAGCAGAAGCTAAATTCCAAACAAATCCAGTCAAGAGGTAGGGGTCTCCCTTCCTCCACTGAGGTCCGAATCATTGCATGGAGGCTTTACCTAGGCAAGGCTGACTGAAAATAACAAGGCTTCATATATTTAACAAATAGTCTTTGCCTCAGCTTGTTCATGGGGCAGAGGTTCCATGCTGGTCAGCCAAGAAAACCAGAGGCTACTCTCCTCACACAGCACTTTGTTCATAAAGCAAGAGAGCCACTCCAAGAGAAGTGATCCACTGTCCTCTCTCTCATTCCTTTGGAAAAGACTGAAATTTTGCCCATGGGAAGAGGCAGTCCATAAGACCAGAGAGCATCAGCAGTCACTCTGAAAAACAGTATGAAGGTCCCTCAAAAAATTAAAAATGGAACTACCCTGTGACCCAGCCATTGCACTACTTGGTATTTATCCAAGGGACAAAAACGCTTATTTTGAAGGGGCACATGCACCCCAATGTTTATAGCAGTGCTATCAATAATAGCCAAATTATGGGAAGAGCCCAAATGTCCATTGACTGATGAATAAAGACGTGGTACACACACACACACACACACACACACACACACACAATTGAATAATACTCGGTGATCAAAAAGAATGAAATCTTGCCATGTGCAAAAATATGGATGGAACTAGGGTGTATTATGCTAAGTGAAATAAGTCAGTCAGAAAAGACAACTTTCATATGATTTCATTCACATTTTGAACTTAAGAAACAAACATATGAACATAGGGGGAGAGAAGGAAAAATTAAGTAAGATAACAGAGAGGGAGGCAAACCATAAGAGACTCTTAAATACAGAGAACAAACTGAGGGTTGTTGGAGGGGACATGGGTGGGGGATGGGCTAAATGGGTGAAGGGCATTAAGGAAGGCACTTGTTGGGATAAGCAGTGTTATATGTAAGTGATGAATCACTGAATTCTACTCCTGAAATTATTATTATACTATATGTTAACTAACTTGTATTTAAAAAAAAAAGAGGGCGCCTGGGTGGCTCGGTTGGTTACACATCCAACTTCTGGCTCAGGTCATAATCTCGTTGTTGGCAGGTTCAAGCCCCGCATTGGGCTCTGTGCAGCTCAGAGCCTGGAGCCTGCTTCATATTCTGTGTCTCCCTCTTTCTCTGCCCCTCCACTGCTTATGCTCTGTCTCTCTCCCTCTCTCAAAAATAAACATTAAAAAAAATTATAAATAAATAAATAAATAAATAAATAAATAAATAAATAGGAAAAAAACAAAACAACTAGAGAGCTTCAAAATGCTCCTCAGGTGAACAAACTTTATTGAGAGTAGAGTGTGGGACATGTCAAGCCTAAAAGCATGCTCTTGAAAACAGTAAGTTTGGAGGACAAGCAATTAAGAGGAGGCTGGTAGCTCTAGGAGGGCAACAAGGGCAAAATACAGGCCAGTTAGTTTATCAGAGGGAACAGGTAAGAAACAGCTAAAAATACCCCTTCTACTTTCAGAACAAACCTCGAAGACTGGCTCCTGAAATTATTCACACACACACACAAAAGCACCTGTTAAATTGGATCAGATAGTGCATCAATTTATATCCCAAAGAATTACCAAAAAACGACAGAGTAATCACCTGGCAATTAGTGGAGCCTAACAGCTGGGTGTAATACCAAGAGAGGCCGACATCTTGACAGAAAGAATGAGAGAAGAGTCAAAGAGACCTCTGCTAAAAAAATGTCATCCTTAGATAATTGATTATATATTTGTCCAACCCTGCAACCTCTGAGGAGTGACATCAGAGGTTTCACACTGCAGGGAAACAGGCTTCACAAAAATAGTCCATCCAAATCACTAAACAAATAAACAAATAAGCAATAGCAAGAAAAAGCCCTGAACAGGGAGATGAGCACCCAGAGTTACTATAATATATTATCTAAATGGCCAGTTTTCAATAAAATATTATGCGACATGTGAAGAGACAGGAAAGTGTGATACACACACACACACACACACACACACACACACATACATGAGAGAGAGCAAGTAATAAAAACAGTCTGTAAGAGGGCCTGATGTTTACTTCAGCAGACAAAATCTTCAAAGCAAATATTATAAATATGTTCAAAAAGCTAAAGGAAATCATGTTTTAGGAAACAAAGGAAGGAGTTGTATTGGTTGACCGTGTGAGGGGATCCACCGGCCTACCTGGAAAATGCCAGAAAAAATTAAGTATGTACTGTAAGAGTTTATATAAAACTCTAGGAAATGTAAACGAATCTATAGTGACAAAAGGCAGATCAGTGGTTGCCTGGGTATGCCAGGGGTGGGAGGGAAGTTGACAGATGTGATGGAGTAACCACAGGGAATCACAAGGAAACTTTTTGGGGTGACATATAAATTATTTTGATGGTGGTGATCCCTTCATAAGTGTATAGATATATCAAAATGTGTCAAGGTTTGCACTTTAAATATGTACAGTTTTAATGTAAGTTTTTAATAAAGCTCTCTAAAAAAAGTTGGACAAAAATACAAAAGGGAAAAGCTAACAAAAGAATGTGCGGGTCACAATTCAATAGTTTTGTCATAAAAGCATTTAACTCAGGAGATGGCCTTAAAAGCTGCCCTCCCATAATATGGACTCTATTATTGCACATTTTGCAATCACAAAAAATTGTTGATTTTTTTGAAAACCTTAGAGAGGATAACACTAAAGCGTTGAATTAACCCTGCAGGAAGACAAAAACATTTTGAAGTTCTCCATCCATCCTCATACTCCTTTGCAATTTGAGGGTTATTCTACATGCAGAATGGTTTGATTACTTGAACATCTGCAGAGATAAATAGTTTGTTCCTTTCTGAGACTAGTGTTTATCAAACTGCATAAGAATTACTGTGCTTATTTTATATACAAAATAAAATTATGTATATGGAATGTATGAGCAATTTAGGGAGGTTTCAAGTGTAATTTGGTTAAGGTGTGATTTCTTTGCCTTACAAGCACGAGTATAATCAAAATCAAAGCCAAAGGCATGAAATCAGACAGTAACTTTATCACAATGGGTATATAATCAGAATTACAAAAGTATAGTAAAGAACCTCTATTCCCTCAAAAAAGTTATCATCAAATATATGGAAAATGATATTAAGGAATACAAACTAGTAGAAAAATACAATAGAAGTTTGAGACATTTTCTTAGTCCTTCATGATTATTTAAATCTTGACGAGTGTCAGATAAATCCAAATGTGCAGTAAATAAGTGATATGTCTTATTTTCAAAAATCTGACTTTTGTTTGTAGTACACTTACTAATATAAAATAATTTATATTTATTAGTCACTTAAGAAGATTTTGCAGATATGTTTGACTCTACTTTGGAGACTGACGTTTGTGTTAATTTGTTAACATTTGCATTTGCCATCATTAGCATTGGGTTTTAGAATGAAGATCATATCAGACTATTTTCTATTGCTGCTCAACAAACCCCTCTAAACCTCAGCTGTATGCCAAACAAAAAAAGGTACTTCATTATTTTTCTGTAATCTGTAAATGGGCTAGTGGTTCCTCTGATATTTTACCTAGACTCATGTGTGCACCTTCATTCAGGTAGAGGGTTAGTTGGGACTGGAATATGCAAGAAGGGCTAACTTTTCAGGCAGTTAGTGCTGACTTTTAGCTGAGGTATCTTAATCCTTCTGCATGTAGCCTTCCATCCTACAGCATTCTTGATTAGCTTCTGAAATGGTATTCTAGGGCAGCTCAAAGTGGCAGCTGAAACATTCTCAAGGGCCAGGCTTGGGAATAATTTTCTATTGGTCAAAGCAAGTCACAAGGTTACCCCCATATTCAAGTGTATGAAACAAGGAAGGGACAACTGCTCCCAAGATTCTTTTTTTTTTTTAATTTTTTTTTTCAACGTTTATTTATTTTTGGGACAGAGAGAGACAGAGCATGAACGGGGGAGGGGCAGAGAGAGAGGGAGACAGAATCGGAAACAGGCTCCAGGCTCTGAGCCATCAGCCCACAGCCCAACTCGGGGCTCGAGCTCACGGACCGCGAGATCGTGACCTGGCTGAAGTCGGCCGCTTAACCGACTGCGCCACCCAGGCGCCCCAGCTCCCAAGATTCTTAGAGACCCTTCTGGTATTCTTTCTTTCCTAAAGAGAAGGAAAATGAGGCACCAACTTAAATCCCTCAGAGAACGTAACAAAAATCATATTGCCACAGCTTTGATTAGATCTTTTCCCCTGGGCTCATTTTATGTTGAAACGTTTTACTGCTAGACAGAAAGAATACAGCTACTTCTAACAACATGCTCTGGGCCTTCTATATTTTTCTAAATTCTAATTGCAAATCATTTCATTCTTTAGCTCATCTTTTCTTCCAATACCTTATCATCTATAGCTGAATGAAACCCATCTACACTCTCAATATTCTGCTTATGAATATCCTTAATCCTTTCCTGTTTGTTATGTGCATTTTCCACTTTCAAGTTCTTGCAGTCAATATTTGTGTTAATTGTTCTGCTGCTACATCACATTGATTGACCTTTCTCTAGTCTCCAACAGGCCCTTTTGCCATTGTCCCTGTCTTTGCTTACAGATTTCTCATTCCTTTTCCAGGTTGTACCTGCTGTCTAGGCTCAAAGTCAATGACACAGTTATTTTAAAGTTATATTAGAGTAGCTCCCAACTTTTGGGTACTAGTTTCTGTACCGGCTAACTATTGGTACAAAACAAACCACACCACGACTCAGTGGGTTAAATGGCCTACATCACAAATATTTATCATTTCTCTTCATCCTGTAGGTTGGCAGGTGATCCCTCTACTGTTTTACCTGTTTTACTGTCTACCCTTAATGTCTGCTAGAGGACAAATTGGGCTATGTGGGAAGAAAAAATAAGTTTTCTTTTACTTCTATGAATTCATGCTGAGGACCCCATAATAAAAGATAAACAATAAATAAATAAATAAATAAATAAATAAATAAATAAATAAATAAATTTTATTACCTGTGTGCCTCATATATACATGGGAGATAACAGGGAGAAATCAGTAACTCAAAGAAGTGGCTTAGAGTTCAGACTTAAATAGGGGGAAAAGAGATCTAGACCTCTTAGAGAAGAGTACATGACTTTTAGGAAATATGAATGTGCCCTTAAAAGAATAGATGAGAGCTATATCTAGTTTCTGACAGTTTGTCTGGGTGTGGCGTGGACTTAGTTTTCTTTCCCTATAATAAGATACCATCTTTCCTGATCGGTAAAGCGCTACGGGAAGGAAATTATGACAATTGATCTTTTGGAGGTTCTGTCTTTAAGCAAATAAAGGGAATCTGTAGAAAGCTTCTCCCTGTGTTTGCTGTTTTTCAAGTGCTTCTAGTTCAAAATAATCAATATGCCAAAGTGGCCTGTTTAGAGGCATGTTTTGCTACCCTTAGCTATATAATGTAAAACACGGCCTCACTCACCTATCTGAAAATTGATGCTATGTCCTTTTTGTGACAACACAGTTCTCCAAGTTGTCTCTTACCTTTCAGTGGGCTAGACCACCTTTCTTAGAGTAGCAGTTTAATAGAGCAAAGGCAAATACTGGTAAGCCTCTTCAGGCCATAGCTTCTGAACTCACACAACAGAATTTCCAGTGCATTATTGTTTACAGGATGTTACAAAGGCAGCCAAGATTCAAGACATAAGGAATTAAACTTTAACTCTTCACGCTAGTTGCTATGAAGAACTGGGGGCCTTATTTACTGTATCACAAAGATTAATACAGTGATAAAGGTGTTTGGAAACATTGTACTCTCAATGATACTAATTTAAAAACACAAATACTAAAGAGAAATAATAATCATTTTTCCTAGTTTTTATAGAAATTAAAATAAATAGTAAACTTCAGAAGAAGAAGAAAACAGCTAGTCCCTCCACATAAGTAACAGTTTTCTTTATTTTTTTTTTCTGTGAATGGCTTGACTTAATATTTTGGTTTTAATCTTCTTGAACAACATAGGTGTTCCAATAATGGAAACCACCATAATAAAAATTTCCTGGCATGGAGAATCCTACTTTTCATAATAAAAGAGGGAGAACAAAAAACACGGATTCTTCATAAAGCAGCTTCCTTTGGTGTCACTGAAACACAGGATGTGACTTACAGGTGTCACAAAAAGTATTTGGTCTACATGTCTGTAATTGAACTTACATAGAGAGACTTAAAATCAAATTAACATTCTACCATATACACTATTGGAAAGTAGTCTCATGTCTCTTCTGCACACAATCATCATTTTTACATATTCTACTTAGGGTAATCTTTTTTATAAAATTTGGCTTTGTTTATTCAATATTATTCTTGCCAAATTTATATACATTGACAGGATGACATTAGTTAATTTGTGTAACTGTTTTAATTAAAGTGTTTCATCTTACGTGATATATTTGAAACGGTTTATCCATTTCTGTACTGATAGTATTTCAAAATGTGCTATTATAATCAACCCTGTTATAAATATTTTGTTTATATCTCCTTGTATACATTTGCAAAATTTTGTCAAGGAATGGAATGCTGAGTTGTGAGATAGGAACATCTTCAAGTACTCTAGATATGCCGAATTCTTCTCCCAGTGATTGTAACAAAATACATCCCTACCCACCTAAAGCATACAGCTGTTCCACAATGTCCACATCATCTCCCAACACTTGGAATTGCTGGATATTTTGATTTTTCATTTCAACTTGTGGACTGTCTCATGGTTTTCAATGGGAATTTCCCTTATAACCAATGGTCTTGGGTTGTTTGGCTTTTTCTTATTGATTTATAATTCTTTATAAATTCTACTTGCCAAGTCACCATCAGTTATATATGTTACATTAGTCTCTCAGGCTGTGACTTGAATTTTAACATCAGCCTTCAGTAATGCTAAGTAGGTGTCCTATGGATCACACTTTGAGAAAAAATATTCATAGCTTAGAGTGAAAGATAATGTCCTCAAAGTATTAAGATTCACCAGGAAATTAAAAAATAGAGGAATGATATAAATCTCTCCTTTGTATTCCAATTATCCTCATAAAAGTATATTTATGATATAGTAACAATAAATGATTGATTGACTTGTTGGTAATGTTACACCTTAATGGGCATTATACTCTTATGCCAACTCAGTAATATATGTATAGACACTGTTTTCAGACTTTTTTTTCACTATTTTCAAAGTATTCCTAATGTAAATAAAGAATATTTATTTTAAACTCATTCACTTATTGAACAAACATCAATCCAGGCTTCTGCATGTGTGACACTGTACTTACCACTCAGGATAAAGAATGAAGAAAATACTGAACTTGCTCACTAGCAACTTTTTGTCTGGAGGAAATAAAAAACTAAAATATGAATACTTTGATTACAGTTTGTGGCATATAAATGCTGTTATTGAAAACATAATAGGATCATTTAAGGAAAATTATGAGGTCAACTAATGTTCATGGGAGATAGCCTTAAAGATGAAAGTGACTTTAATTGGTCAAGTGTTTCAAAATCAGCCTGATTATCTCAGTCTCTTGGGGGTCTTTTGTAAATATAAGATTTACAGGTACCACGAGGGATCTTCTAAATCCAAATCCTTGAGGTTGGGTACTTGGAATATGTATTTTGAAACTCCCAGGGGATTTAAAAAATCAGCTCTTTTGTTGGAACCATTAAGCTAGACAAATGAGAGGGAAAAGCCATTCCTAGCATAGATACAGGACAGGGAAGGTGTGAAAGCATGCTGAACCTGCGCATGTACTGGGGATTGCAGGTCGGTCAGGATGACTGTCATGAAGAGTGTCATGGTAGGAGAAAAGCCTAAAAGCTAAGCAGAAACCAAATGGGCAATGCAACTAGTAAAGAACATGACATATAATAGATGTTCAATAAATACTAGATAATGGATAAATCAATAAATGGATGAGTCATTCTGGCTTCACATACCTTAGAGTTATATGTTTATCTGGAAGTTTATGAGGGATCAATGGCAGGCTTCAAGGAGTGGGGTGGAAATAAAGATTAAATAAACACAAATGAAATATTGTAAAATGACAAAAAAGCCCCTATGTTGTTTCAGTTTCTTAAAGACTCTCTGGAGCTATGATCACCATTCATAAGTGATTGTTTTCTTAATTTCTATTAATCTTCTACTGAGAGTACTTAGACTTAGTAGAACTGATAATCAAATTTCACTAAACCCATTGATATAAGAAACAATTCCAACCTGACACAGAAAGGACTGACTGTCCTACTTTTCACCAATATGAGAAATATGCCATGCATAATCATCTTAATTTCCTGTCATTGTAGTGGATAATTTATTTTTTTAACGTTTATTTATTTTTGAGACAGAGAGAGACAGACATGAACAGGGGAGGGGCAGAGAGAGAGGGAGACACAGAATCTGAAACAGGCTCCAGGCTCTGAGCTGTCAGCACAGAGCCCGACGCGGGGCTTGAACTCACGAACTGCGAGATCATGACCTGAGCCGAAGTCGAAAGCTTAACCGACCGAGCCACCCAGGCACCCCATGTAGTGAATAATTTAAACATATAAATGATACTCTGAATATTTTATTTATAATGGAGCATGTCATTTCTTTTGGTTTTGATTAGCATGCCTCCTCCCAACCCACCCAATTCAATGTTTAAAATGCTGTACTTTGGAAGAGCACTTAGCTTATTAACAAAAGTAGGAAGAAAACATCCTCCTAGCCCTGCATAAATAGTAGGTAGAAGAAGAAAATAAGAACAAAACATAGAGGAAGGGAAAGAACAGATGACAACTGGAACCACAGTTGCCTTGAACTTTAAGTAATGTACTTTATAACACATCTCCAGAGCTTTGGTATGAAGGAGCAGCTTAGAGGCCAAGGTATGTGATTTAGTCATTTGGAGTGACTCCCCTCCTTCGAGATGGATGCCACTTTAAGAATAAATCATTCTAAGTAGCCAGAGAAAGCAGCCCCAGAGAGCAGATGCCCAGGATGAGTGTGAAATTAACTCAGGACCCAAATAAGTAAGGACTAGGGGAATTTGGTCCTGCAAACCAAATAGGATTGGGCCCAGAAGAGTAGACACGTTTAAACATTTATCTTCAAGTGAGATGTCACCTGGATAATATGAGTCACCATTAGTATTAACGTTCTATTTTTAAGATGAATCTCAGACTTCTTGTTGAAGTATAGAAGGCCTTTATCTGGCTTCAGACTCTCTCCTTCAGACATCTCCTCATTTTTTGCCTCTATTCTCATAGAACTTTACTTGGTGCTCATCTACAACACATGATCTTCCTCTAGTTGCCATGTCTTCATATGTATTCTTTCCTTTGCCTGGGAAACTTTTTTTTTTAATTCTCTTTTATACTGGGATAACGGTCACGAGTTTTTCAAATTTATGTCTTCATTTACACCAAGATGGGTTGTATGATTCTCTGCATTTTCCCACAGTGTCCAGTGCTCTTTGCAGATCAATTAATTGAATTTGTTTAATTAAAGAGCTCAAAAATAGGGGCGCCTGGGTGGCTCAGTTGGTTAAGCATCTGCCTTTGGCTCAGGCCATGATCTCACAGTTTGTGGGTTCGAGCCCCACATAGGGCTCTGTGCTGACAGCTCAGAACCTGGAGCCTGCTTCAGATTGTGTGTCTCCCTCTCTGTCTGCCCCTACCCTACTCATGCTCTCTCTCTCTCTCTCAAAAATGAATAAATGTTAGGAAAAAAGAGCTCAAAAATAAAGATGCTCCACTTTATTCTAACTTGGGATCATTGGTTCAACACCTTTAGGAGGCAGGTGGGGGATACAACTAGCAAAGGACCAGGTATAATAAATAGAGAATGGCAGAGAGTTATGGGTTTAGATATGGCCTGTCCTCCAGAAAAGAACAGTAATACTCAGTTTTTCATATGGCTTTCTTTGACAAACAATATACAAGCATAAGTCAATGCAATTTGTTTTATAGCTGCTACTTTCTTGAAGTCACATACCATATTTTTATGTGTGTGTTTTCGTTTTGCAATATAAAGTTGGCACAAAAGGATTCAAAATATGAACTGATAGAAAAAAAAAATAACTAAATGAATGGACGGGATTATGCCTGATCTCTAGGAGTCCCAACTTTCTTGGTTCTACTTATAGATACTTCAGTTAGTTGACAGACTAGTAGGTGCTGCAGAAAAATGAAGAAGACTTTCAAATATTTAGTACCAGACAGATACAAGGTTAGGAGCTTGAGTATGCAAGTTCCAAATCTTGAGGTTCTTAACAAGAATTGGTCTTTAAAAAATACTCATTTCTAGCCTTTTAAAATAATATAATATAGTATTTCTAGCAATTAAATAATTAGTATTGGTTAAGATAGTTTCTTTTTTATCTTTACTTATTAAATTATAGTTTTTAAAAGTAACTCTAACAAAGTCAGGATACTATCTATATTTCATGTCTCATATCCTCAAAGTCAGCACTTTGGGAAGAGTCAATTTGGTTTTGACTTTTTAGCCAACTTGTCTGTATCCAACTTTATTTTGAAGAAAATAACTAAAATTTTTAAAAGTATTAAATTCTAACTGGATACTGTTGCTGTAGATGATTCTGAGCTGAGCTCTGTTCTCATCATAAAGGACAATTAACAAATATTAAAGTGGTAATAACTATGTATTCCAAAAGTAATACAGACACATATACATGCAAAGACTATTTATGAGGTCAACAAAAGGATTAAGAGAGTAGAAAATTGAATATTCTTCACCATGTGAATCAATGTCATTTAATGCCATAACTTTTGTTACAACTCAAACAGTTTCAGATACAACCTGAGATATGTATTCGACATTTTGAAAATATAGGGGCTAGATGAAAACCACTGACCTGGCATGACTAAATTAAATTCTTGGACTCAAATCCAATGTGTGTGCATGGAGGCTTCCCCCCACCCCCTGACAAGGAAACTCTTGGACACTCCCTGGGTGTCCTGCAGTTCAACTCCATTCTGATACTATTTACCTAGACATGGCATCAGATTCTACAGGTTAAGGGTTCAGTCCTTCAAGACTGCACACTTCCTCTGCCTCTTCACCTCCCTCCCCAAGACACCAATCTCAAGTTCAGGCTGCTATACTTCTGACTAACTGGCTATAAATCAAAGGTTCCCATGACACCCTGATCGGGTTTTATTACTTTGCTAGAGTAGTTCACAGAACTAAGAGAAACATTTTATTTACTAGACCACCATTTTATTATAAAAGAATATGACTCTGGAACAGTGAGATGGAAGAAATGCACAAGGCAAGATATGGGGAAAGTGCACAAAATTTCCATGCCCTCTCCAGGTATGCCAGCACCTCCACATGTTTCCCAACCCAGAAGCTCTCTGGACCTGCTCTTCTTCAGTTTTTACAGGGGCTTAATTGCATAAACATGATTAATTACATCTCTGGTCATTGGCCATTGATTAAACTCTCTCCCCACCCTGGAGATAGTGGGTGGGACCAAAAGTTCCAAGCTTCCAGTCATGTGGTTTGTTCTCCTAGCCACCAGCCCCCATCCTCCAGCTTTCCAAAACTCACCTCATCAATATGACAAAAGACTTTTTTTTTAAATCACTTTCAACACTCAAGCTATTCCAAGGCTTTTGGGAGCTGTGAGTAAGGAACTGTGGTGAAGACCAAATACAAGTGAAAATATATTTTGGTCGTCTAAGTGACCATATATATATTTCTTATAAATCACAATATCTTAATGACATTTGCCGTTTTGTAGTTTTATTATGTTGGTTCTCAGTTTCTCTTTCCTGAGAAAAGTGTCCCACTGGGCAGACAGATAGTAAGAGTGGTGGAACCAGAGCACAGTGCCCAAGAGCACCTGGCTCCGAGGGTCTCAACCAGACCAGATTTGACCACTCACCACTAGCAAAATCCAAAGGCAGTGGGATGAGTGGTGATGAAACCAGAAAGGCATTTATTTCAGTGAGGCCAGCATTGGAAAGACAGCAGACTAATGTCTCAAAGACTGTCCCTAAAGTGCTGAAAATACTAGGTTTGTATAGGGAAAATGTGGGACAAAGGTCAAAGGGGAACTGGAACTGGGTGGCAAAAGTCAGGTAGATCAGGTCTTGGAATCAACCATGTAGGGTGTGGGATGCTTTGCCCACTAGGTCTTTTGCCTGAGTTAAGAGATAAGCTGAAAAGAAGAACTTAATCAATTAAAAAGTACAGACTGAGGTCAAAATGGCAGTAGTTGAAGTCCTCTTTCATTGGGATGCTATCTCTTTCTACTGCGTATGTAGGCACCAGAAACAGACAGGCTTACGGATTTGTGTCACTGGTACTTAAGAAAGGAGAAGGGTTCTAGGAGAGAATTTATACTTCCCTTATCCTCACTTGATTACTTCATAATGTCGCTACAATTTAGTTTCTTTTTTTTTTTACTTAATTTTTTTTTTGTTTTGGAAACTATAGAGGTGGTCTTCCATAAGCGAACATTTTGCTGGAAGCATATTATGCATTTGCCTGTCCATTAGTCCATGATCACCTTAGACACTTCCAGGGCCTGGAGACTGAATTAATTAAAGGACTCAGTGAAATAAACAAAGCAGATCTGTTGTTAGTTGTACTGATTAGCTCTACAAGAATGAATGGTTTATGAAGGTAATCAATTCCAAGGGAATGAGGTTGATTTACCCAGAAATACTTCCATCAGACCACTTACTTCCTTTTGGTTGTTTGATGGAAACTGGCTATTCACGTCCATTTTAACCAGGTTTCAGAGGTAAGAAAACGTTGTGGGTAGAGGGAGACTGGGTTAAATAGGATTAAGCTTCAAAAAAAGCTGGATAGACACGCCTTATAAATCCCAACAGGGATAAATGCAGCCACCAAGATGTGGCATTCATTTATTTACACACAACAATTTGCCATTAGCGGACAACAAAACCACTACAGCAGAACACGACACGCTCCTTCATCTCTAGGTGTTTGATAGACACAGAAGGTTTGAGCAGATTTGAGCTCTGTCATTTAGCCCTTATTCATACAGCCACCACATATGCATTGCTGTGATTGCAGCAAGCGCTTTACATCATAATTTTTTTCTTACAAATCTCTGTAAACAATAGTTTTTTTAATGCTTATTTATTTCGAGAGACAGAGAGTATGGGTGTTTTGCACATGGTGGGGAGGAGCAGAGGCAGAAGGAGAGAGAGAATCCCAAGCAATCTCTGCGCTCTCAGTGCAGAGCCCAACACAAGGGTCGATCTCACAAACACCTGATACCAAGACCTGAGCTGAGATCAAGAGTCCGATGCTTAACTGACTGGCCACATAGATGCCTCCAGAATAGATTTTTAATAAAGATGTATCATTCGTAATGCAGAGAAGACTTCTAGGCAAGAGTTGTGAGTTTAGCTTCTGAACAGAATACTTCAACTTTGTCATCCACTAATTCCCCCATTATTCTCATAAAATCAAATATTTAGGATTTCCATGTATATCATGAAATATTTCATTTGATGGCCACAGTTTATCATACCATTTTCAAAAGGATTTGTGATGTTTTCTGCTAAGTATTCCAATGACAAAATGATTAACCATTATTGTAGTACTCATTATCATTACTCGAAAATTTGGGTAAAATTCAGGGAGAAGCTTCAAACTTGAATTATAGAATACAACCTAACTTTAAACAATTGAAGAGGAAATAAGAGGCAGAAAAGATTTTTTATAATTATCTCTTAAATATAAGCCCACATCACTATTTCCTTTAAAAAAGATGGTTTCATAATTTTCTTAGAATATCCTCTCACTTTCACTACATATGGGATAGTTCAGTCTAAAGCTGTATTTTGGACAGAGTAATTTTCTACATGTAAAGCTAAAATAATTTTATACATTATCTAAGAAATCATACCAAAGATGCAATTCATCAAGACAGCTGACTGATAAAACATAAAGCTGATGCAAAAGTCTTTATCTTCAAGTCTACCTTCAAATTTAGGAGACTTTAGATCTCTCAACTTCGCACAGAATTTCAAGAGGACTGAGATTCCACCGTGAATGCTAAAATGTTAAGACCAAGACCATAATTTACATTTCTATAATTTAAATAACATTAAAAGAGCTCAAAACCTTATACCTACCCACAATAACTATTTTAGCAGTTTATCCTCAAATCTCTCAAAAGTTACCTATTCATTTTTTTTAGCATGGTATGTCATGTCTGGATGGTAGAAACAAACTAAAGTCAGAGACTGTGAATATTTTTTCAAAATATATCTTTATTCTCTCCTTATAGGCAAAAGGCATGGTCCAGTTATTTCTTGGATTGCAGTTAAAAGTGTGTGTGTGTGTGTGTGTGTGTGTGTGTGTGTGTGTGTGTGTGCATTTGAGTACATGTATGCAACTCTCTGTTTTGTTGTTCCCAAGGGGAAACATTTCCTCTCTGGGATTTTTGCTTGTAGCTGCATACAGTATTTTTAGGACATTTGCCTCCACTCATCTTTAAATCGTCTATCCTCAACTATTGGGAAATGATATTTGATATGAACACTTTTAGCCAAACAGGACAATATGTCAAAGCATAATGATTTTTTGGCAGTAACTTATGTGAATGTAAGCTAATGTTATTTAGACTATTGGAAGTATTTTCAGATTTCTTTTCATGTTTTAATATATGCTGAATAAATTCTTGATAAATGTATGCTCAAAGACCTTCAGGAAGCTTTACCATTTTCACTGTCAAAGGCACCGGTATAACAGTGTCAGTGAGCCTCTTTCCTAAATAGGTTGCTTCTCCTTCTCTGTGTTATACCACCGAAGAGATTCTTATGTATTCTAAAAAGCAATTTCTCCATATTTTTAACATTTATATTTCACGTTAGATTTCAGCAGTGAGAATAATTAGAAAATATCTACTAAAAAATTACCCACCTCGAAATTTATATTTTGAATTGAGTACAATGCCACAGATGTTGGCAATGAGTTATTACCAAAGAAATTAATAAGGGTGAGTTTCTACCCAACATTTCAAGAAAGCTCAAATTATATAATGCCACAGACCTGATAGATAGAATGATTTTGCTTTCAATATTCACAGATTCCATCCTTGAAGATTGATTTGTCACTATATTTACTGCTGATGTCAGTCCTCCTCTTTTAGATTTGGCTGGTCTACCTTGTATAGGGAATAGAGTGTGTTTCCATGAGGTGAGAGTCACTTTTGAACAAGGACTCATGGTCTCAAAATAATGAATATGTATAACGGAAGTAAGAAATGAAGTACTTCAGAGGAGAATAACACAACTAAGACTTGGATACTATGATATCTACCTATTTTACAGGTATTCAAGCATATAAATCCTTTGTTTTTATTAGTGAGATGAAAGGATCCATAAAAGTTACTGGACTCACTCAAAATCACAAAGCCAGCTGTGGTAGGCCGGATTAGAAGTGGGGTATCTTGGCTAACAGGAATCTTTTTTAAATTAAGTCAGTAAATGATCATTTGTTTACGGTGGACATCTACCAAAAATATAGCAACTTATCCACACAACCAATCATCCAATGACATTCTGAATCCCTTTTTACACAAGGCTAAGTCAGATAAATAAAAAATGTACAGGATATTTGGTTAGCCTCAGGGAGAGTTTACAGGATTAAGACATTCAGGTAGAACTGGTTATTCATGTAGAAGGAGGCCAAATTCACCCAGGAGTTTAAAAATAAATAAGTCTCCAAAGAAAAACACCAACTGTGAGTGATTCAAAGAATGGTTTCTTCCATTTAAATCCACATTTTAATAAACTTCGTTTTCTTTTAGGGTTTTCATAATAATGAATCAAAAGATATATATTTTTCCATGTATTTTAATGTTATTTCGGCTATTTCTAATCAAACAGTAGAGATCTGTAGGGAATCATCTCAAAATAGGCATACACCCACTGTTTAGCTCACATGACCTTGTTCTAACTGACTTCTCTGCATTCATATTTTTTAAATGCCATGTGAGATAGAAACAGCATAAATGTCTTGTTTGTGGCATTTAAGATTTCTGTATCTTTCAGACTTTCCAAGTCTACAGTGAATAAATAGTACATGTTCTACTTACTTTCAGTGGACTATAAGATGTAAAAGGCGCTGGAGATGAAAGCACTTTGCAATCTGCGAAGAGTTAAAAAGAAGTTAGTTGCCATTACGATAAAGGTCATGATGGTGAAGACGATGCTAGTTGCTTTAACACGTTTTCTTTCTGTTATCTTACACAGCCGAATATGCAATTAAAGTTATTAAAGCTGTGTTGCTGTTGACTGGCCCCTTATAGCAATGTAGTAAGTCAGTGGAGTTCTGAATTTTGATCAGGACTTTCATAAATTATGTGAATGTTGGTAAGTTCCAAATCCACATCTGAATATTCTTTGCTACACCTAGACAAAATTTAAAAAGAAAGAAAATCGCATTTTATTGGATCTCAGGATAGTGTGTGACTCATTTTAATTTTGATATTAAATATTTTTTAAAAAATCCTAGAATATTTTTGGCTAATTGGGAGATTAGAGGCCCTTTATAAAAGATCATAATGTATATGAATAAAAAAATTAACACTTCTATTACTTTTACTATGTATTTCTATTTTAATTCTTATCCTCAGAGGCTCTGATATTATTTTTTAGGTTTATATATTTATTTTGAGAGAAAGTGAGCATGAGCAGGGGAAGGGCAGAGAGACAATGAGAGAGAGAATTTCAAGAAGCTCCACGCTGTCCGTACACAGCCGAGCATGGGGCTCGATCTCATGAATCATGAGATCATGACTTGAGCTGAAATCAAGAGTTAAACGCTTAACTGACTGAGCCACCCCGGTTGTCTTCTGCTACCAATTTCAGGGTTTTTTTCATACTTTAATTTATGGAAATTTTCTAAGCTACCTAAAGTGTATTCTCAAGGAAAGAAGATGAAAGTTTTCTCTCCATCCATTTCATGCATTCCCCCATTTTCTTTCCAAATAACCATAATTTCTTTATGGATTCAAACTGTAATAAGAGCTATTCTACAATGATGCAGTGATACTATTGTGACAATCCACTTTCATCACCCTCAGTGCTACCCTACTTGATAGAATATAATATGAAGAAGAGCCCAAATATGTATATTTCACAGTGAAATCATTTATTTCTAAATTTAAAAGCAGTAAGAGGATTATTATTAAAACTCATATTTTTAATGCATGAATTTATACTAGGTAACAAATATAACTTAATTAATGGAGATGAAATGAAGTCAAAACAGTAAGACAGTATCAAAGTTAGATTGCTCAACCCACAATTAGCTCCCAGAAGTGAGTAGGATTTTTTTAAAGCCTAAATTAAATAACTGAGTGATTCAGTTCAGAATATAATAGTTACTCCCTACAAGTTTGAAAAAAAGTTAAAAGAACTTGTTCTTACTTTGCAATCCTATAATTCCTTTCTTTTAAGCACATTTTTTGAATCCACAACTATATGGTCAATTAATCTTCAACAAAGCAGGAAAGAATATACAATGGGAAAAAGAGTCTTTTCAACAAATGATGTTGGGAAAATGGGACAGCAACATGCAAAAGAATGAAATTGAACCACTTTCTTTAACCATAAACAAAAATAAATTCAAAATGGATTAAAGACCTAAATGTGAGACTTGAAACCATAAAAATCCTAGCAGAGAACACAGGGAGTAACCTCTTTGACACTGACTGTAAGAGCTTCTTTCTAGATAAGCCTCTGGAGGCAAGGGAAATAAAAGCAAACATAAACTATTGGGACTTCAAAATAAAAAGCTTCTGCACAGCAAAGGAAACAATCAACAAAACTAAAAGGCAACTGACAGAACAGGAGAAGATATTTGCAAGTGACACATCTGATAGTATCCAACATACAAAAAGAACCTATAAAACTCAACATCCATAAAACAAATTGATCCAATTAAAAATGGACAGAAGACATAAACAGACATTTTTCCAAAGAAGACATACAGATGGCCAACAGACACATGAAAAGATGCTCAACATCACCTATCATCAGGGAAATAAACATCAAAACCACAATGAGATGTCACCTCAAACCTGTTGAAATGGCTAAAATCAACAACACAAGAAACATCAGGTGTTGGCATAAATGTGGAGAAAGGGGAATCCTCTTGCACTGTTGGTGGGAATGCAAACTGGTGCAGCTGCTGTGGAAAAAAGTATGGAGGCTCTTCAAAAAGTTAAAAATAGAACTACCCTGGGATGCTTGGATCGCTCAGTCCATTGAGCGTCCAACTCTTGATTTCTACTCAGGTCATAATCCCAGGGTCATGGGATCATGTCCCACATCAGGCTCCATGCTGAGTGTGTAACCTGCTTACACTCTCTCTCTCTCTCCCTCTGCCCCCCGTCTCCAGACCACACTCTCTCCCTCTCTCTCTCAAAAAGAAATAAAAAACAAAACATTGAACTATCCTGTGATCCGGCAATTCCACTATTAGATATTTACCCAAAGAATACAAAACTACTAACTAATTCAAAGGGATACATGCACCCTGATGTTTACAGCAGCATTATCTACAATAGCCAACTTACAGAGACAGCCCAAATGTCCATCAACCGGTGAATGGATAAAGAAGATATATATATACATATATACGTATATATATAGACGTATATATGTATATATATATATACACATATGTAGTGGCATATATATATATGTATGTATACACACACATATGGAATATATATATGGAATATAACTCAGCCATTAAAAACAATGAAATCTTGCCATTTCCTATGACATGGATGAAGCTAGGGAGTATAATGTTAAGCAAAATAAGTCAGTCAGAGAAAGACAAATACCATATGATTTCACCTATATGTGGAATTTAAGAAACAAAACAAATAAACAAAGAAAAAAGACAGAGGCAAATCAAGAAACAGACTTTAACTATAGAGAACAAACTGATGGCTATCAGAGGGGAGGTGGGTAAGGCAGATGAATTAAATTGGAGTGGGATTAAGGAGTACACTTGTGATGAGCACTGTGTGATGTATGGAAGTTTTGAATCACTGTATTGTACACTGAAACTAATATAACACTGTATGTCAACTAACTAGAATTAAAATACTTTTCAAAAAGTAATAAAATAAATATATTTTTAAATATCTTAAAATATTTTAATGGACAAAAATTACAGATATAACATTTTTAAATATATTACTATATTTTTATATTTGCATCTCATCTTTAAAAACTAAATATAGCTAACAACAAAAGCCTTGGCCACCATCTCAGTGTTTTGCCTCCCCAGAACTATTGCCTAATATCAGCAATATATTTCTGTGAATGTTTTTACACCTTTACCACATATGTCTATACCATTGACAATCATGCTGTTTAGTGTGCTTTAAGGTTTACATTATGATTTTTATATCGTACATAGCACTCCATTGTCTTAGTTCCCCCAAATCATAAGTAAAATCACAATAAGGTCAAATAAAATTTTAACTGTTTCTATTCATTGAATGTGTCTTTTAATTTTTTGTAATGTTTATTTATTTTGGGGCGAGACAGAGTGTGAGGGGGGAAGGGGCAGAGACAGAGACAGAATCTGAAGTAGTCTCCAGGCTCTGAGCGGTCAGCACAGAGCCGATGCAGGGCTGAACTCACAAATGGTGAGATCATGACCTGAGCTGAAGTCAGACCCTTAACCAACTGAGCCACTCAGGCACCCCAAATGTGTCTTTTAAAAAGCTCACTTTCTGTCACCTTTTCATCAAAAGATATTTAAGAATGCAAAACAAGAAAGGTCAATAATAACATTCACCATTTGCAAGGGTGCCTGGGTGGTTCAGGTGGTTAAGTGTCCAACTCTTGATTTCAGCTCAGGTCATGATCTTGAGGTTCGTGAATTCCAGCTCCCGAAAGGCTCTGCACTAACAGCATGGAGCCTGCTTGGGATTCCCTCCCTCCCTCTCTGCTCCTCCCCCCACCTCTCAAAATAATAAATAAATAAACATTTTAAAAAATTCGACATTTGCAGTACCTACCTATAGCCAGACCTGTAGCTTTCACATTCTAGTAAGCAAATACTCCTTAGTTCTGTCTCCTCTTAAGCAACATGATGTTGACACAGGAATGAATTAGTGTGAGACACTATTAGGATCTGATATAATACATTTAGCTAAGACAGTGACTTGGCATCATGAAATTCATTTCTTCATTTTCTGAACTGGTAAAATAAGTGTATAGAGAGATGTAGATCTGACACCTACTTCATTCAACTTCATTATATAACTGAAAAAAAGAAAGCAGGGAAATGAGCTTACCAATTACAAATTGATGCAATGCAAATGTTCTTTGGAAGTCAATTATTTGGAATTTCACAGATATGTCTTCACAGATACAATGTTATACACAGTGATTGTTATCCATTCAGCACAGGGAAGTCTAGTGATTTCGCACAATGAGTACAAGGTTTAGAACCCATGCAAATTAAAAAGTACTACCAATATTTATATGAAGAAATGCTATATGATAGAAAATGTGAGTTTCTAGGCATATTTACATTCCTACTGCAATGAGTCAGGAAGTTCTGTCCACAGCTCCCCATCTCTACCAAGCATCAGGAATAAGATATTTCCACAGACAAATACTGTCTCTAATTGACAGCACTTGAGGCCAAGGATCCAGTTGGTGTCTCAAGAGTTAGCAGCTGCAGTGGGCCACTCTTTAATGAAAGACAATCTGAGGAAAAACATCAAGGAAGGGGACTCCATAAGAAAAGGCCTAAGGACTTATGGGTGTCAGTGGTCCCTGATACCATGTGCCTCCATCTTGAAACAGTTTATCAGTCACCTCCATTCTCTTATTCCACTTACTTTAGATATTGGCCTAATGTTCTCTATTTCATTGCTTCACTCTTCCTTTTGACAAGTGTTTCCCATTATGTCCTCCATGGGAGGAAATCAGTCTGATTATGTGGCCTATTTTCAGAGTCAAATTCAATGGACCATTTGGCCAAATCTCCATGAATGAAAGACTTCAAAATTTTGACTTCTACTTTTTTTTTCAAGTGTATTTATTTGAGAGAGAGACACAGAGAGAGAGAGAGTCTCAAGCAGGCTCCATACTGTTAGCACGGAGCCTGATGTGGGAAACTCATGAACCACGAGATCATGACCTGAGCCGAAACCAAGAGTCAAATGCTTAGCTGACAGAGCCACGCAGGTGCCCCTTGGCTCCTACTTTTATCTCCAAATAAGCTTATGTATACAGTCATGAGAATACATCAAAAGGAATGAAAGATGATATTCATAAGTCTTTAATTATTAAATTTAAGGAATAAAATATTTTATCATATTTATAATATTGTCTTATACTTCTTTGGTTTTTAATATAGTTAGATCTCAAAAGTATGTATGAAAACTGATCTCTTCTGAACTCTGAGAAGGCAAACCTATACCATTCCTAAAGACAAAAAAGACCTGCTCATTTGAACTTTCCTTTTGTAGTGAAAATTCTCATCATCCTCATTTTATTTTTTTGAAAAAGCACCAGGGTACAACCACCTGGCCTGAATGCCATTGCTTCTCCTCCTGCAACTGAGAAAGACGTCCCTAACTGATGAGGGTGTTCTTTCTTGCTGAGACAACACACCGGACTCAAGCCTTTCTAAACATAGCATTCCAAGAAATCACTAAAGATTTATCAGTTAGCAAGTGAGATGAACTATACGTATGACCTGTAACTTAGATGGTATAGGAAATATCAAATTATAGTGATTTGCTAAAATGAGTCTCTAAGTATAAAAGGACTGAAGATTTAATTACCTCAGAAGAGGCAGAAAAAGAGACTCTGCCTCTCTAAGGCATCAGATTAGCTGAATGTGAAGGAATGCAGGATGTAGAATAATGTTGGGGCAATGTGAGTGACCTGAGAAAAATAGCATAAGGAACTGAAGATGCTACCCTGAAACCTTAGAGGTGGAAAGGAGAAGTTGGAAAAAAAATTAAGTTTATTTTTATTCTCCCATATACCCTCTCTTCCACATCATTCCTGTTCTTCCCAAAGTCCCTTCTGGACCAACCTTGTATAATATAATATTAGAGTTGATATGAAGGTAGGGGCTACTTAGAAGTAGTTGACAGAGGAGTAGGAAAAGAAAATCCCCAAAAGCAATAGTGAAGAGGGAAGCATAATCATTGCGCTCTTGGGAGAAATTTCTCGTAAATAATTTCTCATACATAATGACATGTAGATGATGATGTAGTGTGTTGGAGTATGGCACAAATTGTACAGTATCCTTTATTCCAATAAATTTCCTTGTAAAAAAGTTTATTTATTTATTTATTTTGAGAGAGAGAGAGAGAGCACATGCGTGTGGTGGAGGGGGCAGAGAGAGAGAGAGAGAGAGAGAGAGAGAGAGAGAGAGAAAATCCCTAGCAGGCTCCCTACTGTCAATACAGAGCCTGAACGGAGCTTGAACCCACAAACAGTGAGATCATGACCTGAGCCGAAATCAAGAGTCAGATGCTCAACTGACTGAGCCACCCAGGCACCCCTATTCCAATCAATTTCCTAATTAAGTTCCACTATGTGTATGTGTCCTACTGTCCCTAAAAGGGGAAGGAGAGAAACACTGGGATCATGTAGCATGGTGCCTGGTGGCAGGTGATCTTCTTTAAAGGATTGGACACTCCCCCAACACAGGTTTTTATTGTTGCCACAGGAATCTGCAAAATGCTCGTGGTATCTTATGAACATTGAAATTCCCGGTGGTTTCCACAATTGATAAAATAGAATATGAAAACAGACAGATAAGCATAGAAAAAAATATTTCAAATGTTACCATTATTTTAAAATAAAAACTAATTGCACAACAAACAAACATAAGGTACTAGCTGCTGTAATAACTACACCCCAAATCATAGTTGCTTAACACAAATATTTGTGTTTATGGGTGGGTGGCATTCCATATTATCATTCAGGAACCCTGGTTTATTCTATCTTGTGTAATTTTCATGTTCAACATATGGATCCCAAGGAGGCTTTGTAGGTCATCTCACTTAGCCTGCCAGAAGGGGAAACAATTGTATAGTTTGACTGTGGAGGTCTTTTCAATCCAAACCTAAAAGTGGTTCACATTCCTTCTGCTGCATTCCATTGGCCTGGTTTTAGTCACATCAACTCAACTGACCACACGATGTACTGAGAAATGCATTCTAGCTGTGTGTCCAGAAATAAAAGAAAATGGATTTGGGTGAACATATAACCGTCTCTTCCTCACCCTACCATAGAGACACTGTTCTCTCTGAACTGTGCTAGACAGTCTCCTTGTGTTTTTCATGTAGTCCTCAGAACAAATTAATGTGGATATTCTCTTCATTTTATAGATGTGGGAAATTCAAGATTATTTGGACTGGATCAGGACTTGCTGTATAGACAGCATCAGAACTAGAAATTTACTTATTTCAAAATTTAGTAAATGGATTCCAAAGGCCAGTCCATGGGCAGCTGCAATACAATTCTTTAGAGAACAGGTTTAAATATAGCTTGATGGGAAAAAGCCCTGGAGATTCTCATTCAGTAACTTTGGGTTAACGCCCAGTAATATATATTTTTAAAAAGTTCCCTAGGTGGTTCTATGTATGTCCAGAATCGGGACCAGCTGCTCTGAGTTTTCTTGAAGTCAATCACCGAATGGACCCTACAGGGGCATGAAAATTAGCTGTAATCAATTGCTCTCACAGGACATAAACAACATCAGACCATTCCCTCATTCTATCAATCTTTCATTAAATATGAAGAGAGGACATTGAAGTATTCAGTAGCTTCTCAGGACAAACTGGTAACACGATGATGATATTTGAATGGTAGCATTTGTCCATATGGGAGTGAACTGAAGGATATAGTAATTCCAAGTGACATTAATCATCAAGCAGACATGAAATAATAAGTTTGGTAACAACAACCAGATCATTACTCAGCTGGGTGGCATTTGAATTGGTATCCTAAAAAGCTCCCACTGTTTTGTTTCCAAAGCTGAGTCTCTATCTTAAAACACTGTGGGCATTGGTGTTACTGGAAATGATAATGGTTAGATAAAATTTTCCTCATTTGTCCAAACTAAAAGTGTACACTATACTTTGCATCTTCCCCTAAATGGCTGTTCCGAAAATCTTGGAGACATGGAGAAACTTTGCTAAAGGACATTTCCTGTTTTGAGCTCTTTGATATTAGTGTAATCTCCCACTGTTAACCTTAAGAGTACATCTGAGTTTTTAATCTAACATTGTTCTGTGTCAATCCAGATAACAACACATCATTCTTTAGAACAGATTCTGTTAGTCTTTGTGACACTTTTGCAGCTCTAGCTGGAAACATAAAAAGATGCATTCTACAGTTTGAAGTTAGGATGCAAACTACAGTTTGTAGTTATATATATGTATATATGTATGTATGTATATATATGTATATGTATATATGTATATATACAATGATATGTATTGTATACAATATATAATATACATTATAATATCAAATATATGATATATATTGTATATACAATATACAAATGTATATATATACAATATATAGTATAATATATACATTCTCATTATACTAGTATATATATCCTTAGTGTACACATATACTAAATTACCAAACACATGAATACACTAGTGGAGAGCATACACATATTGAAATTACCGGCTATTACTTAAATCCAAATTTACAAGACTATAAAACACCAGATTAAAAATAACTTGCATAGTCCCCTCCACTTAATTTCAAAAGGGTTCAGGAAACTGATGTTTGCTAAAGCACTCAGTCACACAACATTTGCACATTTGGACAATATTTAATATAAGCCATTATTTGAAATTACATATAGCTCACTTAATAAAAAGGTAAAATCTGCTGTTCTCTTTGTCTTTTAAAAATTATTTCCATGTGTTGTAATTTAGCATGGTATAATTTGTTTCGAAAATTAAAGTAATAAAACCTTAGTTTGTTGTGTGTCTGAATGGTGGCAATGATTGTCTCAGTGGGTGGCTGCAAATGTGGGGAGAAGTCATTGTCAAGATATGCAGACAGAATAAATACTATTTACTAGGGGCTAATGTATAAGAACTAATAATAGACATATTGTTGCATGAAAAAATTACTTCCCTAGGAGAACTAGAACAGTTAGCTTCACTGCAGTTAGCATGCATATATTTTCCTTCTAAACCACTAAAATAACCTTCCGGGGAAAAAAAAAAAGGAATCTAGAGCAATCTTCTCTTTGTCATCTTTTTGTGTTGCATTTTCTGGGATTGTGTGGTAGCCTATGAAGTTAGTAGTAATTAATGATGATTATAATCATTGGATTATTAATATTTTAGAAGCATGTTAAAATGATTATTGTACTCATGTGAAGCACCATGAACACATGTAATTGTGATAATGCCGCCTATTACTTTAGTAATTCAAGCAATGAGTGCATAATAAGAGACCAATGAAGGACAATTTCAAAATGAGTGTATGTGTATTCATGTAAGAGGAAAATTATTAAAATGCAAAGCTAATCAGCTGGACAAGAAACTTTCTAGAACTGTTCATTCTCAGACCTTCTTCTGCAGAGAGTTTTGAATTTTCCCAAAGCAACACCCTCTACAAAGAGTGAAATTTTGAAAAGTTTTCTTAGATCTATAAAGTTCCAAGTGCCAAGGCACAGAAACTTTCTGTCAAGATCTAACGTGCTCAGATATGAAAATACCAACATAGATTAAAAACGAAGATGTGGCTCTCACATACTTTTTTTCTCTGATGAATTCTTTCAAAACTACAAATGAGTTTGTTTCTGCTTTACAAGAATTTGGTCATGGCTGGTAATTTTGAGCCTATTAAATGGAAAATAGAAGGAAATGTCAGACTCCTCTGTGAAGCACCTTTTGTTGAATTTCTAAATTAATTTCACAACAGCTCTATGGGATCAATAATATTATTAAACCCATTTTACTAAAGAGGAAAGACAGACATAGAGATATTAAGTTGCTAGTCTGAAGATGCACAGTTCTCTAGCAGCAAAGATATCAAACCCTGGCAGGCTGTCTCCAGAATTTAAGCCCAAGGCTACTTCTCTACACTATGGTACACAGAATTTAAAAACTACGTGGGCAGAAAAGCATTCCTACCCAAAGGCTTACAGCTTAGTTGAGGAGATAGAACATAAATACCAAAAACGCATTTTCCGAGTTGTAAGTAGGCGTCAACTTTTTAAATTCAGACGAAAGAGTAGTTAGATCTCTTCCTTTGCATATACACTGACCGAGGTAGAATTCATGAAATACTTAGCTCATGCAACTGGATTTAAGAGGACTGATTAGTACCTTTCTTCTGCTAAAATTCATTTGTCCACTATTTCCAAGGATATAGTGAAATCTGAGTTTCTATTTTTATAATTTTTATATAAATTCACAATTGTTCTCTTTGCACAATAAAACAAGCTATGTTCTTTTTAAATACATTAATCATCTGTAATTTGTTCATATGAATTTAATGAGTGGTTTCTATTCATTTGCTAATAGTTTGCCTGTGTAATATAATATTACAAATTTCAATGAGCGGAGTGAAAGTATTCCCTCTTTTTATAATATTTATTTTTTATATAGAAAGAGGAATTCGGGGCGCCAGGGTGGCTCAGTCGGTTAAATGTCCGACTTCGTCTCAGGTCATGATCTCGCGGCCTGTGAGTTCGAGCCCCCTGTCGTGCTCTGTGCTAACAGCTCAGAGTCTGCAGCCTGTTTCGGATTCTGTGTCTCCCTCTCTCTCTGACCCTCCCCCACTCATGCTCTGTCTCTCTCTGTCTCAAAAATAAATAAACGTTAAAAAAAATTTTTTAAAAAAGGAATTAAAGTTGAACAAAAGATGCAAATGCCCCTCAACAATAAAATAAATAAATAAAATTTTACTAAAAAGATTCTTTCAAAAAATGACATGTAGGGGTGCCTGGGTGGCTCAGTTGGTTGAGCGTCCAGATTAGGCTCAGGTCATGGTCTCACCGTTGGTGAGTTGGAACCCCACGTCGGGATCTGTGCTGACAGCTCCCAGCCTGGAGTCTGCTTTAGATTCTGTGTCCCCCTCTCTCTGCCCCACCCCTGCTTGTGCTCTTTCTCTGTCTTTCAAAAATGAATAAACATAAAAAAATGACATGTAAAATACTTTAAGTTTCATTAAAATAGAAGATTAAAATAATGGGAATATTCAATAAGTATTTTTCAGAGATTAGTAAAATGATTTGAAGAATATTAAAATCAAATTGAAGCTAAGATAGTATAGAAAATAATCCAATAGTCATCAGGTTAAATCCCACAGACAGGTTCACTTTATATCTTCAAAATGAGGGAAAAAAATCTATTTTAACATGTTTTCCTTTAAATTAAAGTTAATTTGATTGAAGACAAAAATCAGAAATAGAACATACAGTAAATACTGGCAATGAGAATATTACACATTGACATTAAAGGAATTTGAATAAAGCCATATATTTGAAGTTATGGTCATAACTTGAAATTTTCAATTATTTAGGAAGAATGAGAATAAACAAACTAAGCCAAATGTGTTGTATGTGAGAATTATCTGTGGAGCTCTGTTCTGTAAAATGAAAAAATCCACAAAGGTTCTGATTATTCACATTTGATGTTGGGGAAGAAAATTCTCCTGAAATTCTTTTATTTTTTTTAATGTTTACTTATTTTTTTGAGGGGGATGGGCACAGAGAGAGAGAGAGAGAGAATGAGAATCCCAAGCAGGTTCCACGCTCAGTGCAAGCCCCACACAGGGCTCAATCTCATCACCACAAGATCACAACCTGACCCAATATTAAGAGTTAGAGGCTGGGGCACCTGAGTGGCTTGGTGAGTTAAGTGTCTGACTTTGGCTCGGGTCATGATCTCACAGTCCGTGAGTTCGAGCCCCGCGTCGGGCTCTGTGCTGACAGCTCAGAGCCTGGAGCCTGTTCCAGATTCTGTGTCTCCCTCTCTCTCTGCCCCTCCCCTGTTCATGCTCTGTCTCTCTCTGTCTCAAAAATAAATAAATGTTAAAAAATAAAATAAAAAAAAAGAGTTAGAGGCTTAACCAAGTGAGTTACCCAGGCACCCCATAAAGTCTCCTGAAATTCTAATGCAGGTGATCTTTGGCCCACTGAAAAACAGTAACTGAACACTAAACTCAAGATTCTGCTTTCCAAATGGAAAAGGGAATATCTAGTTTTAGGCAAAGCTTTTTAAATACTCACTTGTCACAAGCATCCAACATAGCACAATTAAATCTTACTTATATTACTAGGAGGTAAAACAACAAAACTGTACAGGAGGAAGAACAAATCTTTTACTTTCTTCCCTACACATTCTTTGATCTTGATCTCTGCCTTAGAATTTAATTCACAGACATGGAGTCATTAAAGAAAATTGCTAATGCCAATGTTTCTTCTGTTTTCTTTGAACTAAGACTCTCTGAAGGTGTGTGCCTCAATAGGGTGGCAAGTTAGAACCCCAGAAAATTAGAGGCCAGTACTGGATTCTTCTATAACAGAAATGCCCAAAGGTCTTTAAGAAAATGTTCCCTTATATTTGACTTTAAATTACTCAGTGCTTTCTGTAACTGTCTATTGTATCCAAAAAAATTGAGCTTTAGGAAGAGAAGGAGCTTATTCTCAAATTTTTGTTATCAAAAAAGAACCAAGAAATGGGAGAATTGTATGGCATATGAATTACATCATAATAAAGCTATTTGGAGAAAAAAAAAGATGAGAGAATCAAGATATCTGGAACAACTCACAAATCCAATTACAAGGCAGTCTGAATAATGAATGACTAAAGAGCAATATATGGGAGGAAATATCTCCCTAGTATCCATGGGAATACTGGAAAGGATGTTGGACTTGTCACAGTATTAAGTGAGAGACTTCACAAGTTATTTTAAATAATAAAAGGAAGGATAGCTCTAGAATGCTAGATATTTTGAAGACACAACAATTATGCTTGGATAACCACCAAAGAAGAAGAAGAAGAAGGAAAAGGAGAAGAAGGAGAAGGACAAGGAGAAGGAGAAGAAGGGAAAAGGAAAGGAAGAAAAAGAAAAGAAAAAACTAAAACTAAAAAAGCTAAAACTTTTTATAATATTTAAATTTTGTAATACCGCTTGATTGATAAACTTTCCTTGGAACACAGTACATATTGTGGCTCATGGGGTTCTAGAAGAGAAAACAGCTCATATAAGAGGGATCACATTTGTGCTAACATTAATATTGAGTAACTCAATAACCAAACGTATATTAATTAATTTCTGGCTTTTACTTTCTATATATTCACCTAAATACATGAGAAAAATATGAACTGACCAAATTGTCAAGCAATTATGTACCAAAATTCTTTTTACATTGAAGTTTTTTCTTGAGTTTGAAGAAAAACTATCACAGGAATCAGAATATGAGTAAACATAATGAAACAATGGAGAACAATCAGCAATCTTAAATCCTTTGCAGAACTCTATGGAGAATGAACAAATGGATGAACTAATAAGTTAAGGAAAGATTAGCAAATTTGAAATATATAATATTTTTCCTTTTGTGGAATTTGTGTCCTACTTTATCATTTACAGCTTAGGATGTAAATAAATTCAGGATATATATATAAATGAAAATTAAGAAGATATTCATAAGTCACTCTTTCAAAAAAGGGGGGGAAAGCCATATAAGTTCTATATATATGTGAACAGAATAGAAAACTGTCATCTTTCGTTAGAAAAACAAGTGTCTTTTAGTGGTCATGCCCTCTTTTTAGTATCAATTATGCTGGCCATTGTTATTCTCAGATAGAAAGAACAGATTTTCTTCTTATTTCCCTTCTATGCTTTAATTGTTTTGAATACCGCTACTTAGTTAAGGTTTCCACAGAGAAATTGTTGTTAACATAGTCATTTTTTCTTATACGTTAGTTCCAGCTCTGCAAGTTCTATCTCTGAATACACTAAAACACGTCTAAGAAAATGAATAAGGACAAAAGAAATTTATATAAGACATTAAGCACATTGACCCATATCATGGTTGTCCAACAGACCTAGTACTCTGAGTTGTATTAATTTAAGGCTTTATTGTGAAATCAGTCTTTTCTAAGACATAAGCAGAAGAGAACATGGGCCAGAGAGCATTACTTTACTAAAGACTTAGTGATATTTAAAGATCATACTGGCAAGATTTTAATTAGGATAAATATTTGTTAATTTAAATGTATCAAAAAATATATATCTTAATTTTAAAATTCTTTCATCTTAAAGCAAACAAAGCTTGTTATTCTTTCCATAAGATGTTAATAAGATGGTGACAAATTCTTGGTATTTTTAACATAATTAACAGTAGATTATTTAGGATCTTTCAAGCTACTTTGCAATGTGGTTTTTTTTTAACCTCCTTATAATTAGGCCAAAGATAACAGTTTAAAATTAAAATTAAAATCGCTAAATTTTGATGGATTTTTTGAGATATCCTATTGCCCAATGTGATAACTCTCCCAGTAAATTTAGTATGTCATGATTGTAACAAAATGACAAAGAGTTTTGTGGTTGTAAACCTTAAAAACCTCTGAAGACAATGACTTTTATCAACTTAAGTTAGAGAGTATAATCAGAATGAGAAAAAAAAAATCAAACTGGATCAAACTATTAAATAAGTGATTTATTTTTTTTTTTTTGCCTTGGAGGTAATTTATATACATAATTTGATCAGGTAGGATGGAAAGATCACTGATCACTGAGTCAGAATCCCTGGAGACTTGTCTTATTCAATACAGTTATGACCTGTTTCCACATCTATAAAAAGAAGGTATTGGACTGAGTCCTTAATGATCCTTTCCCACCAGATTTCACACTTCATTATTACAACCAAAATATACATTTCCTCTAGATATTTTCATTTCCCTACATTACAAAAATTACATAGTTATTGGGTATTCATGTTCTTGGAATCATGAAACATATTCTGTTTACTGTTAACTTGAAAACCTATGGAAAATATTGGAATTATTCTGTAGCTGTCTTCTAATCCGATTTGATAAATGTTTATCAAATATTTATACACTGAGAAGGAATTGTAATGGTAGAAATATGAAATCATAAAATTCCAGGCCAATGCTGGAAGATAAAGTATTACATGGTGAAGTGTCATCCATGTTGTTATTATGTGTTACATTAGCTTATAAAACAACTAAAAAAGGAGTGCTCTCTTTTGTCATGAAAGGAAAGTGTTGTGGAAGAAATAGCTTTGTGGCAATACTTAGATTGTTTGAATTTCAAAATGAAAGATTTTGAGCGATATAAAGAGGAATGGAATAGAGGAAACAACAGACTTACACAGAAATAGTTGTAAAATCACAGAGTTCAGGTTATGGTGAATTGTAAATCATACTGATTAAACCAACTTGCTAGCTCTCCTAATCTAAGAGTCTGGCTTTCAGTGGAATGTGCTCTTCTCTTTTTTTCCTTTATGATTGATGGCCCTGGTCCAGCCACATTCTTCTTCTCAGGCCCCACTGTAACCAACAATACAATTTTCAGAAAAGAAAAAAAAATATGTATCTCCAATGATTAAAGAATTGTTCATACCAAAATTAATTAATTGCACTTAAAGGACACTTGCTTGGTCCATCTGCCTTCTGTGACACTCTAGTGTGACTTGTTGGATTTTTCTAAGAAAGAACTAAAGTATTCTTCATCTTTGGTTCTCTTATTTGTTCATTCACCTAATAAAAAATCAAAGAGAACGAATTACATGTAATATTTGTTTTAACCAATAGACATACAATTATGATAAAAAAAGAAGGTACTCTTAACTACAGAGAATAAACCAATGGTTACTAGAGGGGAGGTAGATGGGGAAAGAGTTAAATAGGTGATGGGAATTAAAAAATACACCTGTGATGAGCACAGGGTGATGTGTGGAAGTGTTAAATTACTACATTCTACACCTGAAACTAACATAACATTATATGTTAACTGGAATTAAAATAAAAACTCAAAAAAAAAAAAAAAAAGACAGGTGCTAGCTTATATTCTAGTTGGGGAAAATGGTAGATAAATTACAAATAAAGAAATTAGTTTCACATAAGTTCTCTCAAATAAATAACAAGAGAAAAATGAATTAGAATGAATTAGGGGGAACAAATGTGAGAAGAGTTAAATTATGAGAAAGAGGAAGTCATAATAATATTGAAGGAAGGACTCCCTAGACCTGACTACATGACTACCTGACCTGTCTCACTCCCCTCTTTATCAGGCTTACTTCAACACCATTCAAGGCTCAGTTCAGATGTCATTTCACCAGGAAAATTTTTTTTGATGACAAGATTGGATTAAGTGCCCAATCTCTACTCCAAAGTTGGCACTTATCCTAGTGAATTGCAATTTCCTGTTTCCTTGTCTGTTACCCCACTGGATATATTGAACGTAGACTAATGTAAAAATGATAAACTCTGGCATTCTATAAAATTGCATCTTGACTTATCTCTTGAGGCACTGGTAATTCATGTCTGATCTCCTGAGATACAGGGCTTCATGTCTAGGCCAAACTTTTTGGCAAATTCTTGAGTGTGACCTTTCTTTAATATAAGCTTCATGTTTCCTTTTTAAAAATAAACTATCAACAAGGATTTTTTGATCAGATGAGGTTCTAGAGACAGAAAAAAATTGTTTTAATTATTTTTTTTTTTACATTTATTTATTTTTGAGAGACAGAGACAGAGCATGAGCAGGGGAGGGGCAGACAGAGAGGGAGACACAGAATCCAAAGCAGGCTCCAGGCTCCGAGCTGTCAGCACAGAGCCCGACACAGCGCTCAAACCCACAAACCACGAGATCATGACCTGAGCCAAAGTCAGATGCTCAACAGACTGAGCCGCCTAGGCACCCCTGGAGACAGAAAACTTTAACAGAACAAAAGAAAAAGTTAAGTTGCCATTACATTTAACTTAAAAGCTGCCAAAAGTGGCAAGTTTCCAGTTCCCTTCCAAAGATTTATAGTAAAAACAATGTCTTGATTCTGCAAAGCTAGAAAAGTGGCTCAAATCCTTAGAGTAGTTCCCTGCACTTGGGGAGGCTCCCCACATCTGTATTTAAAAAAAAAATAGAAGTAATCTTAGAAATTATCACACTGCTACCCTGCACAATAACATTTAATATAGATGAGAACGCATCCCTATACTTTTACTTTGAAGTATAACCTTTTTGTGTATTAATTACGTCACCATTCACTTCTCAGAGCATTTTTGTTTTACAGAAAAAAAAAATCACCAGAGTATACCTTTTCAAACAATGTTACATGACTGATTGATGTATGTAACTTTTCACAAGTATGTGTGTCTAAAAATGTATGTGAATGTGTATTATGCCTTTTGTTTTTCTGATTTGTCTTATTCCTAGCCCACTAAGACTTATTTCCATTAGTTCTTGTTGAATTGTCTTCTACAAAAATATCAAACCTCATAATTTCTTCCTTACTCATCCTCAGCGGCCTGGGTTCCATGGTGCTCCCTAGAACTTACGGTAAGCACCTGCAATTCATGGATTTCCCAAGTATCAGAACAAATACTAGAAATTAGTACATCCTCAATATGTGTTTATTTCAAAAACCTATTTCTTACATTTTCTGGAAATATAAATTTCAAACGTGGGACTATTCCTTATATACATTCTAATTTTTGTTAGTGAGGCAATTTGTTGCTGCCCTGCAAACTGCAATTCATAATTATTCTCACCTACCCTGCTTGGAAAGGGTAGGAGCTTTTTGTTGTTTATTAGCTCCTTAGCAAAGTCTCTTCCTGGATAAAAAAGAAGGCTCAAACCTGACATGCCAAAAACCAAAACTTTGATTTATTTTTCAAAAAACTATTTCTTTACAGTCCTCCATCCATTCTCCTAGTTGTTATATTCAAAATCCTTGGACCCATCCTGTCTCTCTCTTTTGCTCATATCCCACATCCAATCCATCAATAAATGCTGATAGCTCTAATTTCAAAATGTATCCAGAATCTTTACCTTTACTACTGTCAGATAAAACTTTGACTATAATAATCTACTTAAACTGATCTACCTTTTCCACCCTTGTCTTCCTACTCTTACCACCTAGACTGTACAAAGCAGTGGGAGTAGGCATTTAAAATCATGAGTCAGATCATGTCACTCAAAGCTCCCCAAGGTTCTCCCATCTCAGTCAGACTAAAAAAGAATTTTCCATGCGATGTAAGGCCCTACATAAGCTGCTTCAATTCCTCTCTCTTTTCTCCTACCCTACCAACTCCTCTTTCTTTCTTCCTTTCTTCCTTTCTTTTGTACTCAATCCATCTCAAATTGAGCCCTTTACCATTCTTTACACATGACAAGCAGCCCCCCACTTCAGACTTTATGTACACTATTTTTTCTTCACAAAACATTTTTCTTTCAGATGTCCATATAGCCTTCTCTGTAATTTATTTAGATCTCTGCTCAGAGATGTGTTTCTCAGGGACAGTTTTCCTAATCACCCTTTCTGACACAGCCATTCACTCTCTTCACCCAGTCCATGTCCATTCTCCATCTCCCTACACATTTTTTTTAAACCTGACTTCATATCATATATGTGGTCATTTTTAATACTAGCCTCTACCACTGGAATATAAGCTCCATGAAATAAAACTTCATTTTGTTCAGGGCTGCCTGAGAATTGTTTCTTAATCAGAGTAATGAAGGTAGTGCTTCCCTCTGGAGCAAATCCTGGACAGTTTGGTAGCATCCCCCTTCATAAGAAGGGGGTTTCTTAAACTTGGGGTTCTTTGGCTGTGACCCACTCTGTGCACAGGATCAACCTGAGTTATTTCTCATTATCCCTGTGGGATGAGAGAACATGGAGCTCTTGTTGCTTGCTGTGCTGTAAGTTGTAAACTCCTCTCTCTCTGACTCAGGATTCTGCAAGCATCTATGTAACTGTGGAAGGCTCCTTTATTTGTGGCAAGTAGGGCAAAAATCTCAGATCCTTTACAGACCTCACCACATAGGACCCGGCACTCTCTGCTAATGCTGTGTACTCCATAATCCTCAATTTACACGGTCATAACTAATACAGTTTGGGACCCAGAAAAATGCTTCTCCGTGCCTCTTGCCATATGCTCTTGAGAAGACAAAGACAACTGCCTCTCAGTTCTTGAAGATGTGTGGGTTTTGCTGCTCCCCTGGGTGATAGACATTGCTTTGGAATGCAGGGCAGTTTTGAGGGATGAAATCTTAAGGTAGAGAATGATTAACTCATAATTAATCAGAGTAATTAACTCAAAATTCTTCTCGGATTACATGAATGCAATATGTTTTTGCATAAAGTATCATTTCATAGTAGTATTGATGATTCTTGCTTCCTTCTCTTTTCATTTGTAGATCTAGATGTACTCAAGAATTAATGTGATGCTATCAACAGTTGCACATGGTACTTGAAGACTAGTTTACAACATTTAAACAATTCACACTATTCTTTTCTTTAATGTTGATTTGTTTATTTTGAGGGGGGTGGGAAGGAGAGAGAGGGAGAAAAGAATCCCAAGTAGGCTGTGAGCTGTCAGCACAGAGCCTGACTTGAAGCTCGATCCCACGAACTGTGTGTGAGATCATGGCCTGAACCGAAATCAAGAGTTGGACACTTAACCAAAGGAGCCATCCAGGTGCCCCCAATTCAGATGATTCTTAAAATAGAATATATGTCGTTCCAGATACAGCATGCGTGGGACATGATACCTATGCTTTGAACTGGTTTTTAGATCTAGATGCTGCTTTATGAGTCAGTAAAAATTGTTTCTATAAGTGATAACAGTTTATGCGATAAAATTAACATTTCTGTAACATATGCTCCAATAAAAATAATTTAAGCAACTTCATTTCAATGTTTAAAAATAATATGTGAAATTCATGGTTTATGTCCAAGTTTTCTTTGAGAATTTTATTCACAATTTCAGTTGCCTCTACTTCAGTAGTCCAAAGTTTCTCTAAATTAAAAAATTATCAAGAACTACAAAGAGTTAGGAAAAGTTAATTTGGCATTATTATCAACAAAACACAGATTATATGAAAATTGGTAACAAGAATATACTTAATGATTCTGTTATAATACAAACAAGAAAATGAATGTCATAGAATAAATGTATAATAATTTATGAATTATGTAAGTCAAACGTCACTGACTCAAACACACAACACCAAAATATTGATAAGAATAATTAAGTTCCATTATATCTTATATTTTGCTGATTTTCAGTCATATAAAAATTTAATTTATCACATATTTTTGAATTTTAGTATGAAGGTATATTTTTCAAAGTAATTCACTTTATAAATTTTAGAAGTTAGAAATTTGGAGTCTAGGGCTCCAGTTTTACCCTGTCCCTTGTATACACGTTGCTAGGAATGAAACCAAATGCTTTATTTGGGGTATGCAGATCAGAGCAGGTTATTTGACATATTTCTTTTTTTATTTTTAATGATTTATTTATTTTTGAGAGAGACAGAGTGCAAGTGGGAGAGGGGCAGAGAGAGAGGGAGGCAGAGAATCAGAAGCAGGCTCCAGGCTCTGAGCTGTCAGCACAGAGCCCAGCGCAGGGCTCTAACTCATGGACCGCGAGATCATGACCTGAGCCCGAAGTTGGATGCTCACGAACTGAGACACCTAGGCACCCCAACATATTTCTATTGAATAAACAAGTGAAGGGTCACATCTGACTTTATCAATATCGGCAGTTTCTCACTTGTATATATACTTTCAGCAATTTGTCTTTTCATGTGTAATATTTTCCACATTCACTATCAGTCCTTTTTTTCTACAATTAGCCTAATCCAAGCTTTCTAATTTTTAAAGAAAGACAATGTGTAGCTATAGTTACTAGGTTACATTATTTCCTCCTTTAAAGCTCTATACACATCATTTCTCTGTCTTAGGAAATTTATTGTTTTACTGAAGTCTCTTACTAACCTGATTTTAGTTCTTTGGGGGATAATTTATTTTCTTTGCTTGGATACGTTCAGAATTCTTTCCTTGTTTTTGAAATTTAAAATATTCAGACATGCTTCAAGGTAGATGCTCCTTTTATTCACTTGTCCTAAAAATATATTAAGGCTTTTAGTTTCCAGACCCAAAATCTTTTCCTTTTTATTTTTTCCCCCAATGCTCTGGAAAGCTTTCTTCTGAAAAATGTTTGATTGTTGGCTCTATTTACTTTTTTCTGTTTGCTTCTAAATATTTATCAATGTATAATAATTTATTTGTGATGAAAGAGGTAATGCAAGTTATTTGAGGAATTAATCAGTTTATATCCTCACTAAATTCCATACCAGTAATGTATTTGTAGGTTAAAAGATACTATTATAAGGGGCACCCAGGTGGCTCAGTTGGTTAGGTGACCAACTTCGGCTCAGGTCATGATCTCCCAGTTTGGGAGTTTGAGCCCCGCGTCAGGCTCTGTGCTGACAGCTCAGAGCCTGGAGCCTAGTTCAGATTCTGTGTCTCCATCTCCCTCTGCCCATCCCCCATTCACTCGCTCACTCTCTCTCCCTCTCTCAAAAATAAATAAACATTTAAAAATAAAAATAAATAAAACAAAAGGAATATGAATCTGAGTTTTATTTCATAATACAACTTGGTTTTCTCCCTGAAATTTAGTATCAATCTTTAAAACCATGATGCACAGAAACAAAACAAATAGTAAACAGGCATGTTAGCTCATATTAAAAGTTTTGATGTCAAAAGAGGGAGATATATAAATTCAACTCTGGAGAAAGCTGTTCTCCTATGTTGTTAAAATCATCTTAATGTAGCTTTTAGTTACAAAGCTGCAAACATTTTGAAATGGCAGTGTTTGTAAAAATGTGGCACTGAGGAGTTAATGCATTCTTGGCAACATAAGGGAAGAAACAATTTTCTTTGCAGTCAGAGGTATGTCCCTGTAGGTTATGTTCTCCCAGTTTCAAAAAAAAATGTTTTTACATTTTATACTTAGATTTTATTTGTCTGAAAATTATGCTTTTACTTGTATAAAATCCTGTGTGTAGGCATGTGGGTTCTTAAGTAGTTACTTAGACTGTGAGGTAAAAATTGGAGACTGTAAAAAGGATGTTAGGCATGATCCTCACCTCACCTTGACAGAAGGATGATAAATGAGAGTGAACTATTGACTTGGCAAGTTCAACTCCACTGGCCTAGACATTTGATGTTCTCCACATGATGTTATTTTTTGCATACACTGTTGTCTTACTCAACACTCAATCCCAATACTCTTTTCTCTTTACTGTGATTTCCCATTTCCTGCAACAAGAGATGGTCATGTGGCCCATTTTGGGACAACAGGACACAAGTAGAGGTGTGCTGGGTAGGTCTTCTGGAGACGTGTTTGCTCTCCTAATAGAAGAAACAGAGGTCCCCATTCCCCACATCTTCCTGCTTTAAATGTAGGTATGTTTCTGCATCTGAGCCAGATATCAAGCTATTACAAAAAGCAACTAAAAAAAATTACAGAAATGATGAGCTTGACATTGTTGGGCCATTGGCACATTAACAACATCCTCTTACTTTCTGATTATGTAAGAAATATCAAGCTCTACTCTCATTCATGGACACTGGGACTTGTCTGCATGATAACGACTATAACTCTGTCAAATATTCCAAGACACTGTACACTTTGCATAAAAGTTAAGGCAGGGGTGTTAGATTTTATTCTGGAAAAATATTCTGGAAAAGCTTTATTTTGCTTTTTTTTTCTCAGTGTCTTGTGGCCCTTACATCTGGAAACAAAAGACCAAATATCTTTGATGCATCCTCAGTGGTGAAAGAGCTGGTCCCTGGTCCACAGGAGCATATGGAGAGATTCAGAAGAGTATTATCCTGTAAGGGATGCTGAGAATGAGCCCATATTCATTGAGCATAGCTTCCTATAGGTGGGGAATTTTCCTGAGTGCTCTCCTCTTCCCTTATCCATTACCCCTGAAAATTTAGGAAAGTATTACTGAATGTTGAGTCTGGAGTTAACTGGATCATGAAGAGATAAGTAAACCATTTCCATTTAGAATGATAAAGCAGGGGGAGGGGGGTGCAGTTGATTCCTTAGTCCACAGTGTTCACAAAGGATAATAGTGGTGTATACTTGAATGGTCTCATTAGTATTAGAGGAAATGACATGTGTGCTTAAAGGAGAATTCAGAGGAGAATGGTATATGGGACATATTCCTGAGTACCTGTGACACGACACTCAGGAACTCTCAGAAGCAACAGATGACACTGAGATATGCTCAGCACATCAAAGACCCTACATCATCATACATTGGATGCTGACGAAAATGCAATTAAAACAACATCAGGAGTTAGTAAGTCTAAAAAATTGTTAGTAAATCTAGGAAACAATTGAGTTAAATGAGTTTATATTAATGTAAAATATTATATTTGCAAAACCAAACAACATACTCCTCTCTCTCTCTCTCTCTCTCTCTCTCTCTCTCTCTCTTTGCATTCAATGTGATGCTATGATTTCCAGTGTATTCATTCTGGGGAAAGAAAAAAATTGACTTAATTGAAGAGTGTTGACATGGCCTACAAAGTCCAACATCCAGAGAATTTCTTCTGTCTTGATTTTACCATACTTTGTGAAACCATAATTTCCTAAATGGCAGATAATGAAACATTATAATTTTTCAAGTTTGTCACAGCACTTATTGAAGAGAGATTATGCAAATAGGGTGGTTTGACACAATATTGTTTGTGTGGTCTAATAAACTAAAAATGATTCTGATTCACTGGTTAGTTTGATTTTTTTTTTCTTAGGGACTTTTTATTAGTGATGAAGACAGATTGATGGTTTTTACTCTATAATTGTACTTTAATTATCATCAATTATGGTACACATAAAGACTATCAGGTAACTCACAGTCTTGAAGGTCGTTCCATGTATTCAACTATCCAACTTTATTTCATTGTCACATTTTTGTGAAGCACAATAAAAATATACACATTCTTTCTTGTAGTTGTTGATAAAGGATGATCACAAATTAAATAAAATAAATTAATTGCTCATGTAATTTAGATAAACAATGAACTAATTCTCATATCTAGTTCTTTACATTTGCTTTGAAGAAATGTTTTCTTCATTAAAGGAAACTGACAATATATATAACACTAATTTTGAAAACTATGACCATGATCTTTTTCATGAGCATATTTGTGTATTGGAAAGTAAATCAAGTTTTAAAATTCCTGCTCTATGTCCTTACAAATATGCCTAGAAAAGATGTATATTCAAACAATTGCTTTTATGAAATCTATCATTTTATAATCTAATTGGCACATTGAGATTCCAGGGAATGATGAAGTCACTTGCAATGCCTCTAAAGTTGGCCAGATGAAAGGCTGCACAGGCTAACATTTCCTCCATTTTGATTGTCATTTATTTGGTCCCTTGTGACCATTTATCCATATATTTTTCCTAATTTATTCAAGTTATTGATAAATTTAAGTGTTGAATTTTAACACTTTTATTTGCTAGGTACTATGCTTACAATTTCACCTGTTTTACATCATTTAACACTGTCTCCCCAACATATATACAAAAACATAAAAACAAACAAACAAAAAAAAACACTTTACAATCTAATTAGATGTCAGGAAATTTATCATTTTCCACAAAATGGTTAAGTAATGTTTCCACCTTTTATTGGCTAATATATTGCAGAGCCAGAACTTGAACCCCATAAATCTAACTCCAGAGAACCTTTTTGAACCTCTCATTTGTCCAGCAAGGGACTGAGTATAGGTTTATCTTCATAGAAAATATTCTTCTAAATACAGCAATCAATGATCAGTAATGCTGTCACAGCTCTACAATCTTTTTCTAACTATTCCAAAGCCCTATTTTCTTCTTCTAACTGTTTGATGGAAACCTTGGGAGCTTCTTTGGGTGAAATCTGAAACTGGCCCCCAGACAAGAGGGCAAGGGTAGACTGAAGAAAGAGGCTGACCACTCCAGGTTAGTAGGTGGCTGGTTTAATAAGAGAACTTAAATATTCAAGGATTCTCTTGAATGTCTGCAGGATGACTAAATTTCCCCAGGTGCCCACTAGAATCTTAAAAGTTTATAAAGAATCCTTACCTGAGTTTAATCACATATGCCAAAAACAACACATTGCTCTCTCAAGGCTGCATCCTTAAAGATAGCTTCCACTGTAGGAATGGTGGGCAGAATGTACATTCCATGGACAGGAGAGGGGGTGAGGAGCCTCCCATTGACTGGGTCCAGTTCATGGGTCAACTGGAGGTCATATCTCCTCTATGACCTCCAACATAAGGCATAGATCAAATTGTAACTATCAACATATTGTAAAATAGATTGCTTACATCATAAGTAGAACCTATTATTTAATTATGTCAGTTGAGAAAAGAATATTTTACACTGGCCTCATTTTTCAACCTAATATTTAATTGATCCTTTATCCTCACCTCCTCTAATTTTGAGTTTTATCTTCTAAGTTACTGTTTTTTTTTTAAATTTTTTATGGCTTATTTATTTTTGAGAGAGAGAGACAGACACAGAGCATGAATGGGAGAGGGGCAGAGAGAGGGAGACAGAATCAGAATCTGAATCTTAGGCTCCAGCACTGTCAGCACAGAGTCCCACGCAGGGCTCGAACCCACAAGCCTTGAGATCATGACCTGAGCTGAAGTTCGACATTTACCCCATTGAGCCACCATGCAGCCTCTCTAAGGTACTTCTTAAACAGAATTTGGAGGAAACTTCTGGCAACATTCTTATGGTTTTGTTTTGTTTTGTTTTTGCCTGTTTGTTTTTTGTTCCTTGCCCAAAGTGTTGTGTAGTTTTCAACTGAACACAATCTAGTAGTTTTCCTTAATTATTTGCATAATTAATTTTTGAGCATATCATTCAATTGTCAAAAAAGAAAAAAAAAAGTGTTTAGGTCCATTTTCTTTCCCACAATAATACAGACTATATTTTAAGGAAGCATCAAAAACTGTCTGTGCTTTCATAGACTGACTACTGCAGCTTACTTCTAATTGACTAGTTGTGGTATTATTTTCACTGTGAACAATGTCATTACTTTAATAACCACCAATGATTTGGGGTTATTACAAATATCCCTCATTATCTTGAGCATTTTTGTCAGATCGCAGACTAATAGTTCAAATTTTTGCTTTTAATAATTCATCCACTTTCTCAATTGAAAATGTAATTTTTAAGAGCTAACACTTGGAAAGCATATAAGTAGAATGTCATTTACTGGATGGTTGCTAATTATTAGCTGTCTACCATCAATTCCCTGCTCTTCATTGAAGCCTAATTTCCTTAGGGACAATCTAGACACCTACCTCCCACTAGCAAATTTGATGCTCATGGTAACTGCCTCTTCTCTACTCATCGTCCTATGGAGTAAACCCATGAGCTGAGCTTGGATCAGGCTGAAAAAGGACAAACATCTCAACAATTTAAACTGATAGCGTTAGCCAGCCTCTGAGGATCTCTACAAACTTCCCTCATAATTTCTCTATAAATATATCTCCAATAAAGCTTGACATAATCTTCATGTATGTTAACACAATCCATTCTTCTTTAAGCCTCCAAAATGTCTCCCTGATTTCTCACTCTCATGATACTCTCTTATGTCTTTGAACTTCTATAGCACTTATATTTGTAGCTTTGGGTATTAAATTATATACTATAGATTAATGCCCTTGGGCACTAGATAATATACTCTCTTTTGCAATGTTACAAAGGCATTTTCTGAAGCCACATTTGTCAATGAATTTATAGAGACAAAGGCCTCTTTCAGCAACCAGGAAATTGTAGCTGATATAAAATAACTGTTCAAATTGTTAACTTGAATATTACAATGTTTTTAGTCATTTCTGAAAATCTGTAGAGAGATATTTTAATTACTTAACTTTTATAGCTAATGCCTTTTGGAAGTTCAATATACCCAGTTTTTCTGGCCCATAAGAAAGGTTATGAAACAAGTTTGAATCCTGTACATAATGCATTTAAATCAAAGTTTGCCTTAGTTTCTTAACCTGAAAATGTACAAATATCTAAGTCAATTCATGAACATCATTCATTTTATGTAACAAGAAGGTAATTCATTAGACTCAAAAGAAAAGTCAAGATTATTCCATAGTCTTTCAATTCAATGAACCAGACTTTGAGTTTGTGGCATCTATGCCTATGCCACACACACACACACACACACACACACACACACACACACACACTTATGCATAAGTGAAAGCAGTGTTAAAGCAGTGTTAAAAGTTATGGGGAAAAATTAGGAGTAAGTTGTTATTCTACCGCCTGTGACATGGTATAATCTTATTTGAAAGTGAACCTAGTTTAATTGTAACTGTATATCACAAAACCCACATAAAATGCCATAGATAATTTGAATAGGCCTATATCTGCTAGACAAATTGAGGGAATAACTAACACAAAATAGAAAGCACTGAGCGCAGATGTGTTCACTGGTGAATTCTACCAAACATTTAAGAAAACACTGTACCAATTCTCTACAATTTCTTCCAGAAGATGAAATACTTGATAACTCATTTTATGAAACCCACATTAACATAATACCAAAACCAGAAAAAGATATAACAAGAAAAGTATGGATCACCATTGCTCATGACATAGATACAAAAATTATCAACAAAATATTAGAAAATTGAATCTGACAATGTATAAAATAATTATATACTATAACCAAATGAGATCTATCTCATATATATAAGCTGGTTCAACATTTGAAAATCAATTAATGTAATCCATCACATCAACATGTAAAGAAGAGAAATCACATGATCATATCAAAAGATGCAGAGAAAGTATTTGACAAAATCCAATAGCCATTTGTGATAAAAATTCTGAGCAAACTAGGAATACAGGAGAACTACCTCAACTTAACGAAGAACATCTACAAAACACTTATAACTAACATCATATTTAATGATAAGAAACTCAAACTTTTCCTGCCAAGATCAAGAATAATGCAAAGATGTCCCCCTCTTACCACAGCTTTTCAATGTTGTACTGGAAGTTCTAGCTTATGCAATAAAAAAAGGAAATATAAGATATACAGACTGGAAAGGAAAAAATAAAACTTTTTTTCACAGATGATATAGTCTTCGATGTAGAAAATCTGAAAGAATTGACCAAAAAAAAACCCTCCTGGAACTAAATAATTATAACAAGGCTGCAGAACGCAAAGTTAATATTCAAGAGTCAATTGCTTTCATATATACCAGCAAAAAACAAATGGAATTTAAAACTAAAAACACAATACCATTTACACATTAGTGCTGCCCAAAATTAAATACTTAGGTATAAATCTAGTAAAATATGCACACAATATATTTAAAAACTAAAAAACGCTGGTGAAAGAAATCAAAGAACTAAATAGAGAGACATCCTGGGGCACCTGGGCGGCTCAGTCAGTTAAAAGTCAGACTCTTGATTTCAGCTCAGGTCATGATCTCATGGTTTCGGGAGTTCAAGCCTGGCTTTTGGGCTTTGTGCTGACAGTGTGGAGCCTGCTTGGAATTCTCTCTCTCCCTCTCTGACCCTCCCCTGCTTGTGTGCTTTCTCTCTCTCTCTCTCTGTCCCCCTCAAAATAAATAAATAAACTTAAAAAAGATAGACATCCCATGCTTATCAATAGGAAGGCTCAATATTGTAAAGATGCCAGTTTCTACAAACTTCATCTATAGATTCAATGCATCCCCAATAAAACCTCAGCAAGTAATTTTAGATATTGACAAACTGAATCTAAAGTTTACATAGAGAGGAAAAGACCCAGAATAGCCAACTTAATATTTGAGGAGAAAAAAGGCAGTTGATTTATACTACACGACTTCAAGACTTTACTATAATTAATGATATAAGCTACAGTAATAAAGACAATATGGTATTGGTGAAAGAATAGACAAATAGATCAATAAAACAGAATGGAGAGCCCAGGAATAGATCTTTATATAATCAACTGATCTTTGACAGAGGAACAAAGACAATACAATGGAGAAATAATAATTTCTTTAACAAATAGTGATTCAACAACGGGGTATCCACATGCAAAAAAATGAATCTAGATGCAGGCCTTACATTCCTCACAAAAATTAACTCAAAATGAGTCATAGTAGATAACACAGGAGAAAACCCAGTGATCTTGGGTATGATGATGCCTTTTTAGACACAATGCAAAAGGTATGATCCATGAAAAAAACAGTTTTAAAGCTGGACTTCATTGAAATTTAAAACACCTTCTCTGTGAAAGGCACTGTGAAGAGTCCAAGAAGAATACAATCCACAGACAGGCACAAAATATTTGCAAAAGACACATTATACAAAAGACTGTTATCCAAAATATACAAAGATATTTTAAAACTCAACAATAAGAAAATTGAACAAACTGATTAGAAAATAGGCAAAATATCTAAACAGATATCTCACCAAAGAAGATATGCAGATGGCAAGATGGTCAATTTCATAAGTCCTTAGGGAATTGCAAATTAAAACAACAATGAGATACCACTATACACTTATTAGAAAGGCCAAAATCCAGAACATGGACAACACCAAATGCTGGTTAGGATGTGGAGCAACAGGAACTCTCATTCACTGATGATGGGACTGCAAATGGCACAGCCACTTTGGAAGACAGTTTGGTGGTTTCTTAAAAAACTAAATGTACCCTTACCATATGATCCAGCAATTGAATTCTTTGATATTTACCCAAAAGAGTTGAAAACTTATGTCCACATAAAACTTCCACATGAATGTTTATAGCAGCTTTATTCATAATCGCCAAAACTTAGAAGTAACCCAGATGGAATGGATAAACTGTGGTATGTCTAAATAATGTAGTAGTATTTAACACTAAAAAGAAATAAGCTATCAAGCTATGAAAAGATATAGAGGAAAATTAAATGCATATTACTACATGAAAGAATCTGAAAAGGCTATATTCTGCATAAGCTTAACTATGGTACATCTGAAAAAGACAGAACTATGGAGACAGTAAAAAGATCAGTGGTTTATAGGGATTGAAGAGATGTATGACTAGGTAGAGTATAGAAAAATCTAGGGCAGTGAAACTATTCTGTGTGATATCATACATATCATTATACATTTGTCAATATTTATGGAATGTACAACATCAAGAGTGAAGCCCGTGTAAACTACGGACTTTAGGTGATAATAATATGTCAACATAGGTTCATCAACTGTTTTTTTCAGTTTATTTATTTATTTTGAGAGAGGGAGCACAAGCGGAGGTGGAGAGAGAGAGGGGGAGAGAAAGGGAATCCCAATGTGGGGCTCAAACCCACAAACTGTGAGATCATGACCTCAGCCAAAGTTAGACGCTGAACTGACTGAGCCACCCAAGTGCCCCACATATGTTCATCAACTGTAACACAAGTACCACTCTGATAGTGGCGGTGGTTTTGGGACTGGTGGTATATAGGAACCCTCTGCACATTCTACCCAATTTTGCTGTGAACCTAAAACTGTCCTAAAAAATAAAGTCTATTAAAACGTTGTCAATTTCATAAAAACTACAATGATATATTACCTCACACCTGTTACACTGGCTAAAATCAACAACACAAGAAACAACAGGTGTTGGCAAGGATGTGGAGAAAGGGGAACCCTCTTGCACTGTTGATGGGAATGCAAACTGGTACAGCCACTCTGGAAAACAGTATGGAGGTGCCTCAAAAAATTAAAAATAGAACCATCTTACAATCCAGCAATCACACTAATTCACAGGGATACATGAACCCCTATGTTTATAGCAGCATTATTTACAATAGCCAGGATATGGAAACAGCCCAACTATCTATCAATAGATGAATAATAAAGAAGATGTGGAATGTGTATATTCAGCCATAAAAAAGAATGAAATCCGGCCATTTGCAACAACATGGATAAAGCTAGAGAGGACAATGCTAAGCAAAACAACTCAGAGAAAGAAAAATACACATGATTTTACTCATACGTGGAATTTAAGAAACAAAACAAATGAGCAAAGGGAGAAAAGAGAGAGAGAAATCAAGAAAGAGACTCTTAATTATACAGAACAAACTGATGGTTACCAGAAAGGAGGTGGTTAGGGGACAGGTTAAATAGGTGACATGGATTAAGCGGTGTGCTTAGTGCGATGAGTACTGGGTGATGTATGCAAGTGTTGAACTACTACATTGTACACATGAAACTAATATAACACTACATGTTAACTAACTGAAATTTACATAAAAACTTGAAACACAAAAAAAGACAAAAAAATTCAAAAATAAAAAAAATGGTGAATTTCAAATGTTCTTTTTATTTTGTCTTAAGTTTCTTTTCCTCAGGACTACCTTAGTAAGGAGTTTTTATTTGTAAATACATAATAAATAAACATATACTGTATATACTATGCTAATGTATTAGTAACAAATAAACTTTAGATGACTTCATGGTCTGAATTAGTCTTTTCCATTTATTTAATGTCATTTCTCAGTTAACAGAACCCAATAATAGGTGGTTACGAATATGGTCCCAAATATATTTCTTTTAGGTTTACAGGTTACTTGGGGATTTAAAATTTTCCTATGATATAAACTTTCCTTTTTTATTCTTTTTCTTTTCTCTTTCTTTCTTTTTTAGAATTGGCTAATGTTTGTAAATAGATTGTTTCAGTGGTATAGCTGCAGGATGTTTAAAGGACATATATGTGGCAGTGGAAATGAAATGGAACTCAAAAGGCTTAGGTTCATTTCTTAGTTGTGATCTTCACAATTTGGGAAGTTGTGAAAACTTGGGAAAGCCCTTAATTTCCTTAGCTTCAATTTCCCCATCTCTATAATAGAAATAAGGAGGTTCATCGTACATCTTTAGGATGGTAATCACTGTAAAAGCAGGTGAGTGAGGGAGAGGGGAGCCAAGCCCAGTGACTGACAAACAGGAAGTATTCCAAAATTGTTACCATACATTGAGCTCTTAATATATGGCAGGCACTGCTAAATATTTTGTGAATTTTAACCATAGCACCAACATGATAAATATATTTTATCCCCATTTTATGAATAAGAAAATGGAGGTTCAAAAAATTTAAACAGTTTTCCCAAGGTCACATGGCTAGAAATCAACATGGTGCTCAAAATCCTATCAGTCTGATTCACCAGCATCCAGACCTTCCTGGGATTCCTAGTATTGATTGATGGATGGGGATTCATTTATATTGACAAGCAGTAAAATATTATTATTTACTCTTCTCCATTAGAGTCTGACTGACATGACAGAAACACAGTAAAAATCAGAAACGAATGGCATGGGAGATGTGCTGTGAATACAAGGTGAATAGCAACATAAATAGCAAAAAATGAATTTTTCTAGTCAACAGAGAAGAAACATGAATGGAAATCATGGAGGTTCTGCCCATAGCTTCATCTTTATCTTTCTATATTTTTTCCCTTAACATGCATTAAAGAATGAGAAAGAGCCAAAAAAAAACATTAACATTTCTAAGCAGAAATTACTGAGGAAAGTGGTTGCCTAGCAGCAAAAATATACTGTTTTGACATTATAGTGAGGGTTGGATGAAACCTTAAAATAGTTCATTTTAAAAGCTTAGGGTTGCTTTGGAAATGTAAGAACATCTGGTCTTTTTGTAGAAGTTTTTTGTAAGAGGCTTTGTATTAGTTTTATATGCTGTGTAACAAATTACCAAAAACTTAGTAGCTTAAAATAACAATTTACTATTTCACAGTGTCTGTAGGTCAGAAGTCTAGGCCCCACTTAATGTGCTCCTTGGCCCAGGGCCTCTCAAGGTCTCAGCTGGGCTGTGCTCATATCAGGGGGCTGGAGTAGGAAGGATCAGGTTCCAGGCCACCTCAGGTTTGGGCAGAACTCATTACCTTGAGACTGGAAAATTCCTGACAGCTTACTTCTTCAAAACCACAAATAGAGAAAGTCTCTCCTGTTTGGAGTCTCTCCTTTCAAGGCAAGTCTGGGCCTGCTTTTATAGGACTCACCTGATTAGGTGAGGCCCACTTATGTTAATCTCTTTCATTACTCAAAGACAACTGGTTAAAGACCATAGTTATATTTGGAAAAATTCCTTCACCTGTACAGTGTAACTTAATTACAAGAGTGATATCCAATTAACTTGGCATATTCTATTGGTTAAAAGCACATCACAGTTTCTACCAACATGCCAGGAGCAGGTACTAGGTTACAAAATCATGGGGACCACCCTATGGTGTGGCTACTATAGGCACAATCTGCTAGCTCCATTTTTATCTTCCTATAACCACTGAGATGAAGATATAAAAGAGCAGCATTAAAATTGTTTCCCATGGATCAGCATTCTTTTACTAGACAAACTGTCTTTATACTAATTAAAAAAAAACATTATTCACTAATTGCATAAAAATAATTCTTTCATTCTTAAAGTACAGCTGTCAGTGAATTATCCATGATACATGTAAGTAAGAAATAAGCAATGATTCTTAAAAAGGGGAAAAAAATAGATGTAGGGAAGTTTCTAATACCAAACTAAAGCAAAGCTATTTTACTAATTTTAACATATTTTACCTCTAATCAGTCCGTGTTATTAAAAAGAGCTTATTGGGTTTTCTAGTATGTTTTATGTGTCAGGATGTGAAAAGAAAATTAATGCATAGGTATAAACTAAAAGTACACTTATACAACAACAAATATATCAACTTTGACAGTGATCTAAAAATTATTTTCAAGTGACAAGATCAAGTGTTGATCTTAACAAAATAATTTTACACTAATGTCCACATAAATGTTTTTCATATTGCATTAATTTTTGGACACAAACTATTTTAATGAGTTTGGCATTCTGCATTATTTCTTGAGCAAAATCAATTTATAATTCTGTATATTTTTTTCCCTATAGATGAATCTTGAATACTTTGGTAAATGAGGTTCATCTGAACAGATACAAATGTCAAAAATAATTTTCCCTCTAGTTTTAAATGGGGTAAAATGAACTTAAGAAAAAAATCACAGAATCTGGTTGAATCAGTATAATTGCTTTACTTCAATTTGTTTTTGATTCACCATAGAGCTTCCTTCTGATTTCTAGATATCTTGGCTTCATTTGAAAAAATGAACAATGGAAAGTTTAATTACACTTTGAATTTTTCACAAATCACTTCAATTGATTTTTTAAAAAGACATCTAACTCAGATGACTTATATTTATTAAAATCATGTATGTTGATATAGAAATGTACTACCTATAGCTTTCTGAGATTACTGTTCTTTTATAAATAGATAAAGTGAGGTGAATTCTCATTCCCTATGGAATACCATTTTTCAACATTTTGAGGTTAACCAAGGATAGGTCTTACTTTTTCTTGTTTTTTTTACTTGTTACCTCTTGGGCTGATTTGCTACTTCACTCCTCAGGGCTCGCCCTCTGGCTCTCTCACTTTTAAAATGTTTATTTGTATATTTATCAAAGTTAGTTATGCACATAGTTCAATGAGGCCAAGTATTTTATAAGATATTTATGTTAAATATAGTAACTCTTATACATTCAAATCCAATGATCTCTCTCCCATGACAACTTTCAAAACTTCCTGCTTATACTTTAGGTATTTATCTGTGTATCAGTTGAAAGCATCAGCCCAATGCAGAAAGCACCACTGTAATTCCAACAGGCAGGAATTCTAGAAGGCAGATTACAAGCATAAATTAAGAAATGGTTGGTAAGGAAAGTGTAATTCTTTCATTTAAAATCCAACTCATTGTTTTTATATATGTTCTATTACCTACTGACCAGAACTCTATTAGAGAATCATTGCTTGCATTCTAGTCACTTTTATCACCTGCCTTCCCATTTAGAGTGCGGAGGTCCTTACATGCCCTTAATATTCATATTTAAAGCTACATTTTCTAAGAGAAAATCTGCTATATACTGGGTTCCTAAAATAGACTTTACCAAATCAAATTTTAACTATTTTTGGATGTCTACGTGGCATATGTTGTATGCTGACTTGCTATTATATTAGATTCTTTGGTGACCTATACTTCTTTAGGTTTTAAGAGTTATGAAGCACCTTCTGGAGAGTCATCACCCTCAAGTACTTCCCTATCTTATCGCTAGAACCCTAGTGTGCTAAAGATACCTCTTCAAGTTCATACACTGCAAAGGGAAATATATAAAATAAACCAATGATCATCCTTGTCTCACAAAATCTCTTAGCAGAAGCATAATACTGAGAGAAAGACCTATCACCCAAGATGAGAAGGGTAATCGAGGAAAACTGGCTATGTTGCCACACTTCCCTACAGGTATTTTAATGCCAATTTTAAGGTATCATAGAATCCCTGGCAAATGGTAGTCTGTTTTATCACTGGTAATTTTAGGGCAGACATCCAGACACAAGTCTAGTCTACCTTTAATGTTTTTCACAAAATAGTTTTAAAGTATCCTATTACACATTCTAAAATACAGACCATAACAGTTGTAAGAAAGAATATCTACCATGTGCAAAACACTGCTCTAACATTTTAATGATTTCTAATCCTTTTAAAAACCGACACAGAGAATATATTAGGACTGGCTACAAGACACAGAAGGCAAGTTGATCTAGGTTAAGAAAAATGGGGGGGCTATTATAAGGATACAGGGGTGGGTAATAGAACCCAGTGACAGACATAAGCAGAACTAGGAAAAATTGAAAGCAGAAACTTGACATTTGCCAGAAATGTTATGTTTCTTCTTTTATCTCGTTTTTTTTCCCCCTTTACACTGCCTGGCTTTAATTCATAAGCCTAGCCGACACTAAGGACTTGAGGTGTTGGTGCAGGTCAGTTTAGGAATTCTCCAATGTAAGCTGACAATGGCATATATTAGAATAATATATGTTATAATTGACTATAAAACTTTATTGGCCTTGATATCCAAACAAAAGTCATAGAAAACAATTTATGGTATAGAAATATCAGTATAGGAGATCATCAGTATTGTAATTTAGAGCACTGTTCAATAATCAGTGCAACTTCAGTTCAGAGAGAAGCACTTATTACTGTTATTATTATAGCCAATATGGCTGTAGATGTTCAGCCAGACCCAATCATGTTTTTTTTTCTTTTCCCCTGGCAGTAAAAATAATACATTGTAGCCATTGTAAAATTAGTCTAGATCTTGCATTTAATTTGTTCCCTGAAGGCCTAAATAGAAAAAGAAATGACCATTTTCAATACCATTTCTTGAGTTTGTGATATTTTTGCTTTTTCTAATTTGCAGAACAATCATAGTTATTGCATCTCTTATAATTCCATTTATGTTGGAGCACAGACAATCCTCTGGGCACTGTTGTTTGTAATTTGAAAACGATATTGTGTTACGTTAGAGACTATTTTAAACTGTATTAATTACAAAATCAAACAATATACCACTTCATGAAGTCAAATCAAAATATTGTAGCATTGGGGGACAATATGTGTTTGGAAAAAATAATATATGGATAAATTTAAGAATATACTTTTCAAAAGTTTTGAGAGATTTTAGAGTTGATATTTGGGGAACAGATAAACTTAATGTGAAAGCCATATTTTATTGCCCTAAATGTTTGCAGCTTATAAAAAGTATTTGTAATTAATAGAAATACACATTCTAAAGTAATCCTAATGTAAATGAATCTAGGACTTGTCAATAAAATATTTTGACTACTTTCATCATGGCATGTATCAATATGTATTGATATTTTTATTGGACAAATTAATTTTGTTCATTCTTTAGCTGAATAATAATTTCTTAAATACCTGCTATGTGTCAAATAAAAAATTAAACAGATGTGAGATATAAATTTTCTTCACAATGTATCCAGTGAGGTCAGAAAAATGTTTTTAAAATACATATGTAACAAGAACGTTAGGAGAGATTTTGAATAAAACTTTAGATACAGAAGAGAGCAATTTTTTCTCACTGAAGCACATTTCCGAAAACTATGTTTTTGTTTTTAAGTATCCATTTTACATATAAGAAAACTGGATTTCAGATTGCATAAAGAATCCATCTTCCAAGAGTCAATCACATAGATACAGAGTCTGAAATTAAAACCCAAGTCATCTAATTTTTACTTCATTGTTCCTGTCATTTGCTGCCCTAAAACACTCTTCCATGAGGAAATACCATAAACAGAACATTAAGCGGTGAGAAGTGTTTGTCCAAGAGTCTCTTATGTCTTGCCCTCCCCTCTGTTTTTATATTATTTTTACTTCCCTTCCCTTATGTTCATCTGTTTTGTATCTTAAAGTCCTCATATGAGTGAAGTCATATATTTGTCTTTCTCTGACTAATTTCGCTTAGTATAATACTCTCTAATCCCATCCACGTAGTTGCAAATGGTAAGATTTCATTCTTTTGATTGCTGAGTAATACTCTATCGTGTGTGTGTGTGTGTGTGTGTGTGTGTGTGTGTGTGTGTGTATGCCACATCTTCTTTATCCATTCATCCAATGATGGACATTGGGATTTTTCCATACTTTGGCTATTGTTGATAGTGCTACTATAAACATGGGGGTGCATGTGCCCACATCTTCTTTATCTGTTCATTGGTAGATGGACATTTGGGCTGTTTCCATACTTGGGCTATTGTTGATAGCACTGCTATAAACATTGGGGTGCATGTGCCCCTTCGAAACAGCACACCTGTATCCCTTGAATAAATACCTAGTAGTGCAATTGCTGGGTCGTAGGGTAGTTATATTTTTAATTTTTTGAGGAACCTCCATACAGTTTTCCAAAGTGGCTGTACCAGTTTGCATTCCCACCAGCAGTGCAAAAGAGATCCTCTTTCCCCACATCCTCGCCAACATCTGTTGTTGTCTGTGTTGTTAACATTAGCCATTCTGATCGGTGTGAGGTGGTATCTCAATGTGGTTTTGAGTTGTATTTCCCAGATGATGAGTGATGTGGAGCATTTTTTCATGTGTCTGTTAGCCACTAGATGTCTTCTTTGGAAAAGTGTCTATTCATGTCTTTTGCCCAGTTCTTCACTGGAAGAAGAAATGTTGTTTCTTAGGTGTTGAGTTTGATAAGTTCTTTATAGATTTTGGATACTAACCCTTTACCTGATATGTCGTTTGCAAATTTCTTCTCCCATTCCATCGCTTGCCTTTTAGTTTTGCTGATTGTTTCCTTTGCTGTGCAGAAGCTTCTTATTTTGGTGAGGTCCCAATAGTTCATTTTTGCTCTGGTTTCCCTTGCCTCTGGAGATGTGTTGAGTAAGAAGTTGTGCAGCCGAAGTCAAAGAGGTTTTTGCCTGCTTTCATCTCTAGGATTTTGATGGCTTCCTGTCTTATGACTCCATCTTTTATCCATTTTGAGTCTAGTTTTGTGTATGATGTAAGAAAGTGGTCCAATTCATTCTTCTGCATGTTGCTGTCCAGTTTTCCTAGCACCACTTGCTGAAGAGACTGTCTTTATTCCATTGCATATTCTTTCCGGCTTTGTCAAAGATTAGTTGGCCATACATTTGTGGGTCCATCTCTGGGTTCTACATTCTGTTCCATTTATCTGAATGACTGTTTTTGTGCCAGTACCATACTGTCTTGATGATTACAGCTTTGTAATACATCTTGAAGTCCAGGATTGTGATGCCTCCAGCTTCAGTTTTCTTTTTCAAGATCGCTTTGGCTATTTGGGGTCTTTTCTGGTTCCATACAAATTTTAGGATTGTTTGTTCTAGCTCTGTGAAGAATGCTGGTGTTATTTTGATAGGGATTGCATTGATTATGTAGATTGCTTTGGGTAGTATTGACAGAGTTTAACAATATTTGGTCTTTCTATCCAGGAGCATGGAATATTTTTCCATTTTTTTGTGTCATCTTCAATTTCTTTCATAAGCTTTCTATAGTTTATAGTTTCTACAGTGTATAGATTTTTCACCCCTTTGGTTAGATTTATTCCTAGGTATTTTATGTTTTTTGGTACGATTGTAAATGGGATCGATTCCTTGATTTCTCTTTCTGTTGCTTCATTATTGCTGTATAGGAATGTAACTGATTTTTTGTACATTGATTTTATATCCTGTGACTTTGCTGAATTCATGGATCAGTTCTAGTAGTTCTCTGGTGGAATCTTTTGGGTTTTCCCATGTCACCTGCAAAGAGTGAAAATTTGACCTCTTCTTGGCCGATTTGGATGCCTTTTATTTCTTTGTGTTGTATGAAAAGTTGCTCTTGTTTTGAATCCAGATTAGAAATAAAGTAATCTGGAAGGCAGGAGATGGGTGGGTTAAAGACATAATGAAGATTAAATCAACCCAGTGAGTCAGTGAGGGAAGAGATAAAATGGAAGGTGAAAAGGAAAGGATGAAGTGAAGAACTAGTTTTGTTTATCTGTAAACTATTAAGTTGATAGATTTATTTTATAATGCATCCATCCAGCATTTATCTATGCCTGGTATTAAGGAAACAAGAAAATTATAATTTTAAATGTTAGAAAGTTATTTACCATAGCTTTATAAGGTAAAGAATACATCAATTACTTCAGATTGTTTTTGCACAAAAGATTGTTTTCCTTTACTCTTTCACTGCTTCATGCACCCAAAATGGGGGGGGGGCATTTATTTTATATTAAGCTGTATGGTAGGCAGTGTGTGTTCAATGGTAAGCAGAGTAGACATAGTGGTTGTCTTCAGAAGCTTAGTTTAGTGAGTGAAACAATTTTCATTCAAGTAATTACATAAGCAACGAAGGAAATGCCAGGAAAAAGGAGGAGATCGTTCTGTAAGACATTTTTTTAGAGAAAGTTAAGCTAGTTGGGGAAGAGTAAACCTTCAGGAACAGTTCATGATAAAAAATCTGAAGATGATAAAGGTTTATTTGGGTGAAGCGAGAGGAAAAGAGCACCTCAGGCAAAAATATTTCTTCTCTTAACTTTCTACTTTTTAAATTTGTTTTAAGTTTATTAATTTTTGAGAGACAGAGAGAGCACGAGTGAGGGAGAGGCAGAGAGAGAGGGAGACCCAGAATCTGAAGCAGGCTCCAGGCTCTGAGCTGTCAGCGTGGAGCCTGACGGAGGGCTCGAACTCATGAGCTGTGAGACCGTGACTGGAGTCAAAGTCATACACCGAATGGACTGAGCCATCTAGGCACCCCTCTTCTGTTCACTTTCAATGGTCGTACTATACCATTGCAGTGGTGAACTGAGACTCCTGTTGGTCGCTACGTATTTCCTATGCTTAATTACATTTGGCATGTCCCTGAAAATGTTAGGCATTTGACTTGAATTTACCATTAATTAACAGTGAAAAATAAAAGGAAGAAGTACAAAATAAATAAATAAAACTAAACAATTTATAGTTACTTTTTTAAAAGCCCTGTTTAAAATACAAACGTATGCATGCGTAAACACACACACACACACACACACACACACACAGAAACCATGCCAGAACAAAGAAGCTATAAATATGGATAGTAATTTTCACTTAATATACTTTATATTTTTCATTTTAAATTATAATAAAGGTTAATCACGTATTACACATGTGCTTTTTTATATGTCATTCTAAGTATGGTTAATCAGATTTAGTTCTTCTGGAAACTGGGGCAAAATTATGAATTTGAAAATGGCAGTTATTTTTTCCCCCATTTCTTAAGTAGCTTTAATTCACTGAAACCAATTGGGCTAAAATCACTTTTTTAATGTAAAGCATGAATCATCCAGTAAAGTAAATTTCAAAATTGACTTGAAAAGCTTTTCCAGATAGAACAAAAGTGAGAAAGGGAAAATGCACAATATTCTTTCTTGCTTTTAAGCAGCTACTCAGATGGAATCATCAGATTTACACCTGAAAGAGAACAGTGATCATTTGATCTAATCTCCACATTTTACAGATTAAGTAGTCTTTCCATGTTTAAAAATCTGCTCTCTTCCTGTCCCCCATTCTTTTATGGACTTTAGTGTTCATCAAAGGACTAATTAATAAGTGGAAGAAACTCATGTTTACCTTTTATTTTGAAGAAACATGTTATTATTGTTATGACATTAAAAATATCTAAAAACTCTAAAGGATAGGAAGAATGTCCCAGTAACCTGAAACCACCCTCTCATTTTATACTTTCAGTTTCCTTTTTAGCCAAGACAGTGAGAGAGGGAAAACAGAATCAGATTATTGTCCAAAAGTTCTCACTTCTTTCTTATCAGAAGATGAAAATCAACCATTGAAGCTAAAGACAGACTCAGATGGGTGGGACAGACAAGATAAGGATTATTCTATTGAAGAAAGTGGACAGAATCATCTTATTCTGATGTCTGGTTAATGAAATTCCCTATGTCACAACTCTGTACTCACTACAAATCAAGCTTAATAATGGTTCTTCAGTAAAATCTGAACTTCTGATATGGACTTCAGATGCCTTCACCAATTCTTTCTCAGTTTAGCCTCATTATTCTCTTTTCTCACATGACACTGATTGCCCACAGCCTAGAAAACTTCCTGGAGGCTGCAGAAAAAAACAAGCATGTAGCTCATAATTTCCTTAACTTCTTTCAAAAAATAATAATAATTTCCTTAATGTAATGAGACGCATGGCATCTTACACAAAACAGTCTGTGTGTAGTTAATATTAATTACTTGAATCCTTAATGATATTCACCCAAACTGAGATATTTATAAGGAATAAGTCTACAGGCATTCTATTTTTTGTTAATTTGTTTCCTTTGCCTACCCAGGATTAATTCTTACTATTCCTTCCCCCAAATCTCCACTGTTGTTCAGATTATCTACTCTTCATGAACTGACCATGAGCCTTAGAGAAAGCCTACTTCATTGGCAACCAAAATATTAAGTCTTATCTGTCTAAACGCAATAATCTTATTCCTCTTGCCAGCTCTTGGTTCACAAAAGAACACACTACCCAATTTTCACCAATGGGATTTGAGGAAAAATTTGCTGGGGTACAGGGAATATTTAGACCATGATCTCGCAGTTTGTGAGATCAAACACCACATTGGACTCTCTACTATCAGTGCAGTGCCTGCTTTGGATCCTCTGTTCCCTTCCTCTCTCTACCCGTACCCCACTCACGCTTTCTTTCTCTCAAAAATAAATAAACATTAAAAAAGAGAAAGAAACCACATAGTTTACATCATTATCAAATTTCTCAGTTAAACAACCTATACCCCGACTTATCTCTGGGTTTCTATTATGTGAGATAATATATTCCCTATTCTTTAAGGAAGTGTCAGTAAAGTTTTCATTTCTTGAAGCAGAGATTATCCTAAGTGATGCAGATGGGATAATTATTTAGCTCGAGTTAAAGTATTTTACTTCAATTTTTCTATGTTGGTTTGGCCTTCTCAAATTATTCCTTTATATGAGGAAATAAATTTTCATTAATATCACTTATATAGTGGTATAGCGATCTTAAGAAAAATATAGTGTAGCACTGTATCCTACTTGGTGCACTGATTCCCCTGCCCATGCATTTGGTGTTTGGCAAAAAACATAACACAAAAAATAGGGTATTCAAAGCCTAGCTGCATTACTTAGGAAGGAAACAGCTGTTTTTAAAGTTATTTTGCAACAACATTTTAATGACCTATGAAGTAGAAACATGTGGATTAAATTTCCCACAAATCGGTGTTTAAAATAATGAAAATAATTAGAAAATATTTTCACCAAAAAAGAGATGCCCCCCAAAATCTCTGAAGATGTCCTCAACTTTTTTTCAAAGTTCAATCAATTCACTATAAAAATTTAAGGAGTTAGAAATAGCTAAATCAAGGTGACAAATGTGTATGAAAAATCTTGGCAAGTCATACCAAAATATAGAATGAAGCTGGGTAAAAAGTTAATGCTTCTCCTCACACTCAGAATTAAAAGTAAGCAAACTTATGGTCACCTCTGACTCATAAATTGGGAATGCAGCTTTTTTGAAATGTTTATACAAAAAGAAAGACTAATTGTTTTAAGTTTTAAATGTTAAAGTACATGCCTTATTTCCCTCAGGACACATTCCATCAGAACAATAGCTAGAGATAATATGCTGCTCTCAGGATATCCTCCCAGTGTGAGTTGGCATTTTGTAGTTCATAACCCATACACAAAAGTATAAACAAGATGAAATATAGCCATCCTTAGGACTGCCAAAAAGACATGTTTCTCTCTCTTTTTTTTTTGTTTACTATAATTTTCAACCTTTTCTTTAAAATTTTGTCATACCTCTTTCTTTTCTTGAAGATATACTTGAAATCACTTACCCCTAGATTTCTTACTTAGGATTAAAAAAAATAATAATAATCTTGATTTTTTACAGTGTGAATAGTTCAAAGAGATCAGGATTTTGCCCATCAATTTATTATCATTCAACTTTAATCTTTTAAGCACTTACATGGCAGGTACTGTACTCGGTGCAAAATGCATGATGTTGACCAGGATAGCACCGTGCCTGCCTTCTCTGTATGTTCTTTGGCAAAGGTAGAAAGTTACACAAATATTAATCCCAAATGTGTCTAGTGCTATAATATGAGAGTACAGGATCTAAGGGAATCAGAACACGAGCATCAAGCTAGTTTAAAGGATCAAAGAAGACTTCCTAAAGTAAATGATCTTTAAGTCATATTTTTCAAATTGGAGCCTGTAAAAATCAATTTAGCAAATCAAGAAGAGAAGAGAACAGACACTATAGATGTACTGTACATAAAGCGTATGAGTATTGGGGCACCTGGTGGCTCAGTCAATTGAGCATCCAACTCTTGATTTTGACTCAGATCATGGTTCCAGGTTTGTGGGATCAAGCTCCATGTCAGCCCCACATTGAGCATGGAGCCTGCTTGAGATCCTCTCTCTCTCTCTCTTTCTCTGTCCCTTGCCCCTCTTCCCTGCTTGGACTCTATCTAAATTTTTTTAAAAAGTGTGAGTATTGTTACATGAAACATTTTTTTCTCAGTTGTGTTTATGTGCGAGAGAGATCAGGGTTTTAAAGTAAAAAAATATATATATATATATATATATATATATATATATATATATATATAGTGAATAGAAATTAGGTAAATAAGAATTTTTGTGTCAGGACCATGAGTTTTTCTGGCAGAGAAAAGCATGTGCTAATGCCCGTAGGTATAAAAGTTTGTGTAATTCTAGAAGATGCAAGAAGTTCAGAAACGCTGGAAGAGTTGAGTGGAACAGTAGTACATGAGGGAGGGAGGTTGGTGGCTGAATTCAGGGTGGAAAGGGGCTATAAAGCTTAGTCTCATAAGCCATGTCATGAAGTTTGGGGATTATTTTCAGGGTATTTAACTGCTAAATGGTTTTAAGCAGGAGAATACGATCATGGTTGCATGTTAGAGAATAGTTCTGACTATATTTTACACATGGGAAAGGAAAATCAATATGGGAGACTTGAGGTTTGCAGTAATTCAGATGGCCTGTTCAAGCAAAGTGATTTGGAGGCTACAGAGAAGTGGATGGATGTGAATGCCTGGTGGAAAAGAATAGTACTAAGATTGATGTTTGGCTGTGGGAAGGAAGTATGGTAAGGGAAGTGCCTGTAATGCCTGTCAAATGGCAGGGGGTAACAACTGCTGCAGTAAGTAAACAGTGGAAAAGAAACACGTTTCGTGGATAAGGACAACAAACATGTTTGGGTTGCGACATGTTGATTGTTAAAATGCTCATCCTCCAAGAAAGATTAAAGAGACTTCAAAAGGTTTTTTGCTAAGTGTCAATTCCTGGTGCAACTTTCTGGAAGGTTTGCTAAGTGAGGAGCTCCATTTTCCAACTTATACACATTTCAATATAGGTTTTGCCGCACCGATTTTCTCACCGTAGTTTAATTAATCATGATTAATAAGTGGTGTTTCAATATGCTATCCTTTTGAACTTTACATTTGCTTTTCTTTTCAAATTCAAATTCATTTTTCTATAGAAAAATCTAGAGTTAGTAATCATTATACTAAAACAGTTTAACAAAAACAATCTTCAATATGACATATTGAACTATCCAACACATGGTAGAACTGAAGCTTAATTTTTTATATTTGGGTACATGGAATGAAGATCATTTACTGTTTAAGCTGATGCATATGTTTCAAAACAGAGAAACTAAATTGCATAGATATAAAATTTTCATTTTGATAAAAAATAAGTGGAGATACATTTAGACACATGAGTAGTTTTATGGATATATACATTTAAAAAAAACAATAAATTCACACTGATACCACATCATTGTAATGAAGAGGTTTTCCATCCTGACAATTATAATTTTCTGCTGGTTGAGCACTCACAATGTACCAGAATCATAAAGCACAAATACCAAGTCTGCTCCTGTGTCTAGCGACTCAAGAGGAAATGTCCATAGAATTTTTGTATTAAGTTAATTCCTGTTCCTTCAATTTGGGGATGCATATATGTACAGCCTTGATATGAGTTTTTCATGTCAAAAAATGCTATTCAGTTCAATAACATTACTGATCAATTATCAGATGATTACCATGATCAAGGAGTTTTGCATCACATGTTTGCTACCTGAAAGTGCTTATGTTCCTTTTGCTGCAGGATTTTTTTTACCTCAATACTCAGGTTTGTTGTCTTGCCGCTTGGAAGAATGGTGGACACAGAATAAAATGAGCAGCAGGCAAGTTTATTAGGGTATAGGTCAGAAAGTAAGAATAGTATGCAAGCTCTTTTCACAGAGAGGGGACATTCAAAAGTGATGCCCCCAACTATAGGCAAGGGACTTTCTTTTATAGGGTTTTGGTTGGTCCCCTTCCCTTCCCTTCCCCCTCGTTCCTTTTTGGGTCCTACCCTTATTGGCTCGATAACTCTAGGTGCTAAGTTGTCCATTCCTTTTTTTTTTTTAATCTTTATTTATCTTTGAGAGAGAGACACAGAGTGGAAGCAGGGGAGGGGCAGAGAGAGGGAGACACAGAATCTGAAGCAGGCTCCAGGCTCTAAGCTGTCAGCACAGAGCCCAACGTGAGGCTTGAACTCATGAGCTGTGAGATCATGACCTGAGCTGAGGTGGGTCTTCTAACAAACTGAGCCACTCAGGCACCCCTGGGTTGTCCATTCCTGATTTGCTCGATTCCATTGTGTGAGGAGTTAGACTATGGTCCTTCTGTACTTCCTGTAACATAAGTTTTATGGCTTATTTATTTTAATTAGGTTTTTCCCCACTCAGGGACCTCAGGTCCTAACCTTTCCCTCTCCGCCTATTTTCTCCTATCTTTCCCTATTATACTGCTGGGAGGATAGAGCCTTCTCTGAAGAATAGATGGTCCAAGGAAAATATTCCTATTAGCCTCTTCCATTCCCACTAGAGGTAAAGTTGGGTTAAGCCTGAAATTAAAACTGGACTATAATATGAGGTGCTTCGGTGGCTCAGTTGGTGGAGCATCCAACTTCAGCTCAAGTCATGCATGGTCTTGCAGTTCGTGAGCTGGAGCCCCGCATCAGGCTCTGTGCTAACAAACAGCTCAGAGCCTGGAGCCTGCTTCAGGTGCTGTATCTCCCTCTTTCTCTCCCCCTCCCCTGCTCATGCTTTGTCTCTCAAAAATAAATAAATGTTAAAAACAATTTTTTTAATTGGACTAAAACATAGAATGTGACAGTGGTAATGTAAAAGGGGCATAGAACTTGGAGGGTTATGGATGAAGTGGCATGCATTCCAGGCCCTGCTTGTATATACACTGTGCATTTTACACATGTAGGTGGAAACTACATGTTATCGTTCCTGTGTTTGAGGTTTGGTTTTGTTGATTTGAATTTTTTTCTTCTCTGAAAAAGCATGACTCTTGAAAATTAAAAGTTTTGGCTTTCAATACTGGCTCACTGTTATCATTTCTTTCAGTTATTTTGAAAGGACAAGGTATGAACTCTCTTATTAGCCTATTTCTCCAGCAGTGGCCATTCCTGAGTATGTGTGAGGAGAGACCTCAGGAATGACCTGGAAAGCTGTCCTCAGTTTCATCCTGTCACACAAGCTAGGCCATAGTGTACACTTCCAGCGATGGTGGCAAATATGGTGGAAATCAGTTTCCAAAAAAAGGTCTAGAGAAACCAAAGCAGAACCTCCAGATAGAAACCATTCCATTAAAATATTTATGCTTACAAAAGAAATACTTGGTAGTTCACAAAAAGTTTGTATTGACGTGCAAATATTTATATCATAAAGGAAGGTATAATTAGCAAGGTTTATCATGGTAAACAGTTGTCCAAGAAACTCAAAATAATAAATATATAGACTTAAAGGAATTTTACACAAGATTCACAGCATTCATTTCTGAAACGTAATATCACAAACAAGTTTTCCTCTTTTATGTGGTTTAAACATATTTTAAAGTGAAATGGATTATTTACTAATGCAAAATATAACCTGTTATAAACAATTGTTTCCTTCTGCAAACGTGTACTCCATGCTATTATCCAAAGTCCAACCGCAAAAGACAATTAAGCAGATAATCTGCCTAGATGCTGACAAACTTTAAACTATTTTGCCACAGGTTTGGTTTCACAAACTAAGAAAACTTCCAGTTAGGTGTATCTCCATTTATTTGCCACAATTCTAATTTCTTATTAATATCAAGACTCTTGTCATTATGGTGCTATCATTATCTTGTGTATCATGCTACAGTTTGATAGGAGAGAACTATCTTTGCAATAGTAAAATGTATTTCAATGATATAATCATAATCCATTTTCTTTCTGTACAAATTCACCTATAAAGAAATGGATATTTAATAGGTAGACTCTAAAAATCTAGCTCCAGGGGCACCTAAGTGGCTCAGTTGCTTAAGCATCTGACTTCAGTTTAGGTCATGATCTCAAGGTTCCTGAGTTTGAGCACTGCATAGGACCTTCTGCTGTCAGTGTGGAGCCTGCTTTGGATCCTCTGCCCCTTCTCTCTGCTTCTCCCCTACTCTCTTTCTCTCTCTCAATCTCAAAAATAAAAATCCAAAACATAAAAATATAAAAATCTAGCTCCAAAAAATGCACAATAGTAAATATTTCCATATCTGGATCCAAAGGTTGGACATTCAACTCAATATATTAAGATGGCAGTTGAGATCAAAAGGTAAAAAGTAGGGCTGAAAACCATTCACCCGTGCATTTTACATCCTGATGTCACCTTTATACCACAGTAGAGGAATATATAATCTCTCTCGCTTCCTCGCTCTTTCTCTATTAGCATGAAACCTGCTTTGCAGTTCTCAAAACTGCAATCCAATCAGACATATAGAGTAATTCCCTGTTTCAATGTTTTTCCCCCTTAGTCTAGTTCAGAATACAAATGCAGACAATATTGCTTTCCCAGAGGCAAGCTAGGAAAATCTTTTTCTTTCTATGATAGAGGCAGGGAATAAACATTTCAAGATTGAAACCCACTCATCTGTAAACAGAAATGACATAGCTGACATTTACTAGAAAAAAACATAAGCAGAGATTATCATTTCATAGCCTGCAGTAGATTGAAACTAGTTGAAAAGCAAATACTTCTTTTAGCATACCATTTTCCTCTCTCTGATAATGGGTGTTGATCTTTGTCTTGCAGTCCTTCTAATTGCTTTGCTTTTATTTTTAATGAACCCTCATTTCACATACTCATCAGCCACATATGTGAAAATGGATGGTGATGCACAATCATTTACAGGGGCACGTTCATTAACGATAAAAAGCTTCTGGGACTGTGGTCTTCGGAGGCAGCTAAACGGTTTCATTCTTCCAATTCTTTTAGCTGTGTCTTTCAAGTTCTGTAAATCCTCACAGCAAAGGAAAGGAGTTCAGAATGTACATAAAATAAGAAACCCCTGAGTTATTATTGTTTAATTTGTATGTGTACTCCAGGGAACTGAGCATATTGATTTGTGTTTGTGTCTCCATGACCTAAAAATTGGGACTGGGATTCTAAAGAGACATGTAGAGTTTTTGACATGTTATCAAGTGCCTGAGTTATCTGAGATCAAACGTTATCTGCGATTATGTCCTTTCAGGAGGGAAGGTAGAACCATTCTGTCTAGAGCCTGAAGCTATTTAAAAATCACACTGAGCCAAGAAATCACAAAAACAAACTGGACGTGACCTTAGAGTAAGGAATGGAGCATAGGATTTGGAGGTCAAACACTGGAATTTGAATGCTTACTCAGTTTCATGAGAGCTGTTTAGCTTTAAGCAAATAAATCAGAGCCTCGTTTTCTTCACACTGAAAAAGGAGGCAGCAATACTATCTAATGAGCTTAGCTCACAATACCACAGCGAGGATAAACGAGAGAACGTTGGTGAAAACCTTCAAAACCATGGCTGTGTCTGTGAAGATATAGCATCAAGAAAGGGGACATTTCACATCAGTTTTAAAGGATGTCTTGTTCAATTAACTGTGTTGAGAAAACTGCCTAGATGTTTGAAAGGGAAAAAAAGAATTTAGAGCCCTAGCTTACACCTTTTACCAAAACAAAGTATGGGTGTATCCAAACTTGAATGTACAAATCTTACCCACAACATACTAGAAGAAAATATTTTAATATACGTTTATGAATTTTAAGTAAGAAAAAGCTTTCTAAAGCAGACACAAAAAGTGAAACCCTGCATGAAAATATTTAGAGTATGTAACAATTTTCATACATGCATATTTAGAAATAGAGAAATATATAGGGTATTGTGAGAAGTAAATGAGATGATTCGTTTTCAGAAATACCAAGTAAAAGCTGTGCTGTCTAGTTAACAATAGGTTTACAACCTATTAGAAATATGTACAAACCCCTCCCCCCGCCCAATGGAGTCCCAAGCCCTTAGACACTTCACTTCCTGGTTCTTCTTCCACCTCACCATTTTAAGGGCTTATTTTTCGCAGGCTTTGCAATGAGCATGTACCAAAAACTGAAGTCTGCGTCATCTCAGGGAATGTACATTTGTTCCAGTCAGACTACTTTTTGGCCTTACATGGGCATAGGTGCCTCTGGGTAAGGCTATAACCTCTGTAGTACTCAGCCAATGAGGATTCAGAGAAGGGACTTCACATTAGGAGATAAATTGCCTACTGTAACCACCCCAAGCGTGCCTGTCCATCAGACACACCTGTTCTTGCAAGAACGTTGATTAAAGCCTTGCTTTACTGTGCTCCAGTCTCTGCATTCCTCCTTTGATTGGGACAATGGGTTTATTTTTCCCAGATATATTCTTTTGAAAACAATAAGACAAATATTCTATTTAAAAATGGGCAAATAAGTGAACATATATTTCATTAGAGAGGAAACACACATGATATTTCATGCATAATTTTAATGAAGTTGTAATCTTTTATTATATTCATTGGGGGATATAATGAGCTGTGAAGAAATGTTACTTCTATATTTTGTTGGGAGAGTGTATATGGTACAGCTACCAGAAAAGTAGTTTGACTCCATAAATTTTGAATTGCCACTCATTGATGTGAAGAACAAAGACAAAAGAAATACAGATAAAATTAAATCTTCTTACAATTTATAGCCTATTGACAAATACTTGAGGCAGGTAGAAGAGAGTGCCTCCAGGAACTCCCAACTGTCTTAATGTTAATGTTTTGCTAGAGGCAAAATACAACCTTAGCTTGACAATAGCCAGGCCTCCAGGATCCTGTAAGTCTTCTTTAACATACAAAAATCCTTTTGGAAACTTCCTTTGTCTCCACCCCTCAACTTTAAAGTATATAATCAATCCCTTCTCACAGTCCCATTGCAGCAATTTCTACCCACAAAACCAGTCCTCATGATTTAATAAAACCACGTTTTTTTGCATTAAAAAGTCCGAAGAATTCTTTCTTGACCATTTGCTTCCAGACCCCACATCAGATCACATCACTGATTATTACCTGTCCTAGAGAAATACCCACATCATTGCATAAGAAAGCATATACATGGGTAGTCATCACATCTTGCTTATAATAGCAAAATATTAAGAAAAAATGCTCATCAAAAAGAATGGCAAAATATCCATACTATACTCAAATTATGTAATATGATGAAGTGACTTAAAAATTATGACTTAGTTCCACATATAACAAAATGGAAAGAACTGGTAATTACATTACTGAGTAAAAAAAAAAACAATCACTAAATGACACAGATGATACCATGATATCAGAACAGGCACAAGACAAGACAACTTAAGTGAGCCCTACAGTTGCTCCAGATGACCGACTTGAGAGTTTACAACAAATGGCTCAGAGAGAGGGAATTTGGCATCAGGCAGATTTGGCTGAGTTGAAAGAGACAGAGTAAAGGGTCCATGAAACTCAACAGCTAGAGTTCACAAAACAGAGCAGTGGACATGAAAGAGCTTCACAGAGAGAATTCTGGAGATCAACAGAGAGAGTTCACTCTAGCAATCTGCAGAATAATGATCAGTGCATGCACTGATGCTATCTTAAGGAGACAAAAGCATCATCCAAATGAATTACAGGGAACAGTACACTGGGCTCATATAAAGAACAGAGCATGCTCCAAAAAGCCTTAAGGAAAAACTTTAAAATTCACAGCCATTGGTTAGAATACTCAGAAAGGTTTTTTTACTTCAGAAATGAGGAATAATTAGCACTAGATTAAATGATGCTCTGCTCCTACCAAAAAAAAAACCAAAAAAACAACAACAAAAAAAACAACAAAAAAAACCAAACAAAAAACAAACCAAAAAAAACTAGTAAAAGACCTATAGGATCAAACAGTTAATATGTAACCTAACTGTGCCCCAGTATAAAGCTCCATAATGTATACTTGACCCTTGAACAGCATGAGCTTGGACTGTACAGGTCTACTTACACACTAATTCTTTTACAATGTGGTACTGTTAATGTATCTTCTCTTTCTTATGATTTTTGAATAACATTCTCTCTCTCTCTCTCTTTCTATGTATATGTATATGTATATGTATATGTATATGTATATGTATATACATATATATACAAACACATACAAAAATGTGTTAATTAGCTGTTTATGTTATTGGTAAGGCTTTTGGTCAACAGTAAGCTATTAATAGTTAATTTTTCAGGGAGCTAAAAGTTATACACAGGTTTCTGACTGTGCAAGGGGTTGGTACCTATAACTCCAGTTGTATTCAAGGGTCACCTGTACATAGGAATGCAAAACCATGTGGCATCAAACAAGGTAATCTTCACAATTCCTGGCATACAAGCAAAGTTTTTCAGACATGCAAAGAAGCAGGAAAATATAAACCATAACAGGGAAGAAAATCAGTGAATCAAAACTGAGCCAGAACTGACATAAATGAAAGACTTAAACAGGAATATTAGAGACACTTGAGCGGGTTAGTTGGTTAAGCATTCAGCTCTTGATTTGGGCTAAGGTCATGATCTCACAGTTATGAGATTGAGCCTCAGGTAGGGTTCCATGCTGGACGCTCTCTCTACCTCTCCCTCTGCCCCTCCCCTGCTTACATGCACTCTTTCTTTCAGGGGAAAAAAAAAAGAATATTAAAATAGTTCTTGTCACTGCATTCTATATGTTAAAAAAATGTGTCTGTGAAACCCTTCAGAGTATATTATAAGAAAGAATATAAAAACAATACTAATTTAAAATACTGTCCTTTCATTCTTTTTTTATTGTTTCATGCTCAAAATATTAACTAAGTAGTTATTTCATATAAAGCGGTAAGCTAGGCAAGAGATATTCAATAGAATATTCAATAGAAGCACAGTAGACATGATGACTATCTTCAGAGGGCTTAGAGTTTAAAAAAATAATAACAATGTGGCGTGGAGTATATATTGTATATAAAGGTGAAAATCTGTGAGGGAGGGAAATTATGAAAGTATACTACCTTAAGATTTCAAGAGTTTACATGATATTATATCATATCACTTGCAGGTAGACTGTGATAAATTAAAGATGTAAAATATTAAAACAACCATTAGTGTAACAAAACAAAGAGTTATAAGTAATAAACCAACAAAGATTAAGTGGATTATAGTTATACTAAATCCAAAAGATGGTAGAAAAATTTGAAAAAAGTCATCAGTGAAGAACAGATGAGATAAATGATGTGGGGAACAAAGGCAAAAGAAAAAAATTAAATTTCCTTGAGACAGTCAGAGTGACCTTCCTCTAGGAATTCAACTGCCTCAATGTTAACACTTTGTGAAGGACTAAAGGCAACCTTAACATTATCCTGACCTCCAGGATACTGCAAGTCTCCTTTAACATACAAAAATTCCTTTGGAAACTTCCTTTATCTTTAGCCCCCAAGATACATGTTAGCAATCATCCTCCAAGCATATAGCCCACTGATATGTATCTGAAAAGTCTCATGACTAATGCTTATTAGACAGTAATAAATGACATTTTCCTAGTAATAGCTAGCCCCCTCAAGATCCTGGAAACCTTGCTTCCAAAATGCCTTAGAGACTTCTGCTATCCCCAACCCCCTACCAACTTGAAAGTATATATAATCAATCGCTCCTCACAATCCAGTGCAGCTCTTTCTGCCTATGGATATGTGCTATATTCTGCCCTGTGCTATAATAAAACCACCTATTTTCACCGAAGGTGTCTCAAGAACTCTTTCTTGCCATTCACTCTGAACCCCAACATTTCCACATCAGTAAACAGAAACAAGTATCAAGATGATGATTTATACTAATCATACGAATAATCACATCAAATGTAAATAAACACCCCCCATTAAAAGGAAGAAACAGGCATACTGAATATAAACAAACAAAACCCAGTTATAAGTTATAGAAAACTTAATTTAAATATGAAGACAAACATGATAAAAGTAAAAGAATAAAGAAAAAACATGCCACGCTAAAGCTCATCAAAACAAAGCTGGTGAGGTCATATTAATAATATCAAAGTAGATTTCAAAGCAAAGAATATCACTCAGGAAAAAGAATCTCATTTCATCATGATAAAGGAAGTCAATTCATCAGGAAGAACCAACCAACAACTCTAAACACTTATGCACTGATAACAGAACTTCAAATACTCAAAAGCAAAAACTGATACAACTTCAAGGAGAAATACACAAATTCACAAATATAAGTAGATATTTCAATACCTCTCCTTCAATTCTTAATAAAACAAACAGGCAGAAAATTAGCAAGGATATGGTAGACTGAAAAACACTATCACCCAAGCTTAACTTGATTAATTTTTAGAGAACACTTCATTCAACAATAACAGAAGGAGCACTTGGATGGTTCAGTCAGTTGTTGAGTTTGAGTCCCACATCAGGCTGTACACTGACAGCACCTAGCCTCCTTGGGATTCTGTCTACTTCTCTCTCTGTCCTTCTCCACTCACTTTCTCTTTCTCAAAAATAAATAAAAAGATGGGGCGCCTGGGTGGCTCAGTCGGTTAAGTGTCCGAGCTCACCTTGGGTCATGATCTCGTGGTTTGTGAGTTTGAGCCGCACATCAGGCTCTGTGCTGACAGCTCAGAGCTCAGAGCCTGCTTCAGATTTTGTGTCTCCCTCCCTCTGGCCCTTCCCCTCTCGAGATCTGTCTCTGTCTCTCTCTCTCTCAAAAATAAATAAACATTAAAAAAATTAAAAATAAATAAATAAATAAAAAGAAACTTAAAAAAAAAAAACCAGTAACAGAATATGTTGGTTTGTTTTTTCAAATACATACAGAACATTCACCATATTTACGTAAGATGCCAGTTTAACAACAGCCAAAAAAGGACACACACTTGTATTTGAATTTCAGATAAATATCAAATGATACTTAGGTTTTATTACAGACTTTATTTTTTTAAGTCGTTTTAGGTTCACAACACAATTGAGAGAAAGGTAGAGATACCCGACGTGTTCCCTGCACCCACACATGCACACGCTCTCCTATTATCAACATTTGGCACCAGAGTGGTACGTATTTTTTTCAACTGATGAACCTACATTGATACATCATATCACCCACATACATAGTTTACATTACTGTTCACTCTAGGTGGTGTACTTTCTATAGGTTTGGATAAGTGTATAATGACATGTAGCCACCACGATAATGTCATTCAGAATGTATTCACTGCCTTAAAAATTCTGTGTTCTACCTATTCATCTCTTCCTCACCACCAACCCCTGGGAACCACTGGTCTTTTACTATCTCCACAGTTTTGCCTTTTTTAGAATGCCACGTAGTTGGAATCATATGGTACATAGGCTTTTCAGATCAGATTCTTTTACTTACAATACACGGTTAAGGTTCCTCCATGTCTTTTCATGGCTTAATATTTCATTTCTTCCTAGCGTTGAATAACATTCCAGTGTTTGGATGTACCACTGTTTCTTTGTCAGCTACTGAAGGACATCTTGGTTGCTTCCAAGTTTGGCAACGATGAATAATGCTGCTATAAACCTCCTTCTACAAATTTTTGTGTGGACATAAATTTTTAATTCCTACGGGATACCAAGGAGTGAGATTGCTGGATTTTACAATAAGAATATGTATAGTTTTTTAAGAAACCACCAAACTGTCTCTCCTAGTGTGTGCACCATTTGGCATTCTCAACAATGGTGAATGTGTCTGCTGCTCCACATCATCACCAGCATCTGGTGGTGTGAGTGTTCTGAATTTTGGCCATTATAATAGATACGTAGTGGTATGTCATTGTTGCTTTAATTTATAGTTCTCTAAGGACATTGGGTATGGAATATCTTTTCATATGTTTATTTGATACCTGTATATCTTTCTTGGTGAAGTGTCTGTTAAAGTCTTTGGCCTATTTTTTATTCAGATGATTTGTTTCATTACTATTGAGTTTTAAGATGTTTTTTTGTATATTTTAGATAACAGTTCTTTACCAGATATGTCTTTTGCAAATATTTTCTCCCAGTCTGTGACCTGTCTTTTCATTTGTTTTACCAAATAATTTTTTTAGTATAACCATGCCCCATGTTATACTTAAAATATACTTACACTCAAAAATTATTCAGTGTTTACCTAAAATTCAAATTGACTAAACATCTTGCATTTTATATGGCAAATTGAATTCCAGGTCATAAAACAACACACAATTAAATTAGACATCAATAAAAAATATTTTAAAATTCCTAAATATTTGTAATCTAAGTAATGCAATATTATATAACCAATGGATCAAAGAGAAAAAAATGAAAACTGAAAACCATTTTGAATCAAATGAAAATAAAAACACAACATACCAATAACCAATACTTCTCATGAGTATAGATACAACACTCTTAAACAACGTTTTTGCTAATCAAATCCAACTGACATATTGTGACTAAGTGTATTCATCCCTGAAGTATAAGATTGATTTTTAACATTCAATAATGAATCAACAGGGGTGCCTGGGTGGCTCAGTCAGTAAAGTGTCCAACTTCGGCACAGGTCATGATCTCACAGTCCAAGAGTTCAATCCCACATTTGGGCTGTCTGTTGTCAGCATTGAGCCCACTTCATATCCTCTGTCCCTCTCTCTCTCTGCCCCCACCTCGCATTCACACGTGCTCACTCTCTCTCTCTCTCTCAAAAATAAACATTAAAAAAATGAATCAACATAATTTATTACATTAGTAGGGAAATAAAACATATTATAATCTGAATAGATGCAGAAAAATAGTTTAAAAAATCCAACATGTATTCTGAGTTTAAAAACTCTCAGAATATAAGAGAACTGCCTCAATCTCAATCTGATAATGGACATCTATGAATAACTTACAGCTGGGATCATATAACAGTAAAAAAAAAATTGGATACTTTCCTCTTAAGATCAGAAACAAGACAAGAAAGTTTATTCTCATCACTTCTATTCAATATTGGATGGGAGATTCTAGTCTTTGCAATAAAGCAAGGAAAAGAAATAAATGACATCCACATTAGAAAGGAAGAAATAAAACTTTCTTTATTCACATACAACATAATACTGTATGTATAACTCAACACCTACACAAAACAAATAATCCAGTTAAAAAATGGGCACAAGATATGAACAGACATTTCTCCAAAGAAGATATACAGATGGGCAATAGACACATAAAAAGATGCTCAACATCACTCATTATCAGGGAAATGAAAATCCAAACTACAATGAGATATCACCTCACACCTGTTGGAATGGCTAACCTCAAAAACACAAGAAGCAACAAGGAACTCTCATGCACTGTTGATGAGATGTAAACTGGTGCAGCCACTGTGGAAAAGAATATGAAGCTTCCTCAAAAAACTAAAAATAGAGCTACATATGATCCAGTAATGCCACTAGTGGGTACTTATCCAAACATTATAAGAACACTAGTTCCAAAGGATATATGCACTCCTATGTTTATTGCAGCATTATTTATAATGGCCAAACTGTGGAAGCAGCCCAAATGTCAAATGTCCATTGGTAGATGAACAGATAAAGAATATATATATTATTCATCCATAAAAAGAATGAAATCTTGCCATTTTCAACAATATTGATGGAGCTAGACAGTAGTATGCTAAGCAAAATAAGTCAGTCAGAGAAAGACAAATACCACACAATTTCACTCATATGTGGAATTTAAGAAACAAACAAAAATGAACAAAGGCAAAAAGAAAGAGACAAACAGACCAAGAAACAGACTCTTAACTATAGAGAACAAATTGATGGTTGCCAGAGGGGAGGTGGGTGGTGGGATGGAGAAATAGGTGATCAGGATTAAAGAGTACGCTTATCATCACGGGCACTAAACAATGTATATAGAATTGTTGAATCACTATATTGTACACCTGAAACTAATATAACACTCTATATTAACTATACTAGAATTAAAATAAAAAAACAATAAAATATAATCTCTACAAAATCTGATGTAATCTGTAAAGCTATTAGAACTAATAAGTGAGTTTGGCAAGTTTGCAGGTATATGATTAACATATAAAAATTTCTAGGGGCGCTTGAGTGGCTCAGTCAGTTAAGCATCTGACTCTTAATTTTAGTTCAGGTCATGATTTCATGGTTCCTGAGTTAGAGCCCCAGTGTGCTGACAGTGCAGAGCCTGCTTGGGATTCTCTGTCTCCCTCTCTCTCTCTGACCACCCCTCCCGCCAACCCTTTCTCTCTCCAAAATAAATAAACATTAAAAATATATATTGTATTTTTATTTACTAAAAATGAGCATTCAGAAATTGAAATTAAAGAAACCGTACCATTCACAATAGTACCAAATGAATTAAGTATTTAGGGATAAATTCAACAACAGGCATGCAAGGCTTCTATACTTAAAAGCACAAAGTCGGGGCGCCTGGGTGGCTCAGTCGGTTAAGCGGCCGACTTCAGCTCAGGTCACGATCTCGCGGTCCGCGAGTTCGAGCCCTGCGTCGGGCTCTGGGCTGATGGCTCAGAGCCTGGAGCCTGCTTCCGATTCTGTGTCTCCCTCTCTCTCTGCCCCTCCCCCGTTCATGCTCTGTCTCTCTCTGTCTCAAAAATAAATAAAACGTTAAAAAAATTTTTTTTAAAAGCACAAAGCATTGTTGAGAGAAAGTAAAAATTATCTAAATAAGTAGAGATATATAGTGTTATTAATATATAGTCCTTCCTAAATTGATTAGTAGGTTTAACACAATTCCAGTAAAAGACCTATTAGGTTTTTTGTTTGCTTGTTTGTTTGTTTGTTTGTTTTAGGAATTGGAAAGCTGATCTAAAATTGATGTGGAAAAACAAAGGACCCAAAAAAGCAAAAACAATTTAAAAAGATAAATATTCAATATTTTCTCTGTATTGTGTTTTTCAACAATATTTTATTTTTTCAACAATATTTTAAATAGTGAAATCCTTAACAGTATAAATTATTTAGAAAGTGTTGCTTTGCTTTAAAGAGTTAAAACTATTTCCAGAAAAGAAAAAAAAAAAACAGGAGGAGACAGAAATTGTTGGTTATATTTTATACAAAGGAAACATTTCAGAAACAGAGGAGTAAAATGCATCAAAAAAAAGCCATATGAAAAGTTGAAGAAAGCTAAAGCAAGCTCAGGTAGGACAGGATGCTAAAAATGCTAGTCTCAGTAAGGCATCCAATATGCAAAACAGTCCAAAGAGCTTCCTTCTGTCTTCTGTATAGTCCTTCTTGTTCTATATTGTATACAAGTTTCTTTTTTTTTTAATGTATACAAGTTTCTAAACACAGCATGGAGGGAGCACAGGTGAGATTTTCATTGTCTTAATGCTTCATTTTGGAACTGCTTCCAGGCAGTCTTTTTCCAATTTTTGAAAACTATCAAGTGAATCACAGAATTCATTTAGATTTCTTCTTTTTTGTGTTGGCAAAGATAGTAATAATGACAATTAGTACTTTGGATAATTTAAATTTGATGAACTATGATGTCCCTGAAGTCCTAGCTGGTTTATAATAACCCAGCTTCTCTTAGACAATCTTTCTCTTTCTTTACCTTTCTCCATTTCTCCTGCTCCATTGCAGGCTTTCTGTTTCTTTTTCTCTCTGTAGTCTTCAGCAGGTCAGGATAACAATTTCTGAAAACAGTCTTGGTGCCCAGCCTGCTTAGGCTTTTAACAAGCTCCCTTCTTGCCATCACCCTGGAACTCTGTGTCCACTGCCATCGCCTGTTTATTTTATTGGACTGAAACACAGGTCCATTTGCACGTCAACTCTCCTAATAGTTCGTGAGTTCCTCGGTAACCGTGCCTTTTTTCATGCTTTTATTACCTGTGCCTAGAACATTGCTTGGCTTTTAATAGCCAATTCCTATCTATTGAACAGACGTACTTCCTTTAGTAATTTCTGTAAATACTGCACTTGTTTCTTGGTATACAATAAGATACTATGGAATTCACATTTGTATGTCATGGAAGAAGAGATAGATGAAAGGAGTTTGTGATATTAAAAAAAAATCCTACCTTAAGAAGCAATTTTTCTTCCATGGAAACATACTGCTGGCAAAGGAATTTTGGCAAAGATAACTCAGTAGTGGAAAATAAAGTGCTGATGGGGTGCCTGGGTGGCTCAGTCAGTTAAATGTCTGATGTTGGCTCAGGTCATGATCTCGCGGTTTGTGGGTTCAAGCCCTGCATTTGGGCTCTGTGCTGACAGAGCCTGGAACCTGCTTCAGATCCTGTGTGTGTGTGTGTCTCTCTCTCTCTGCCCCTCCCCCACTAGCACTCTGTCTCTGTCTCTCAAAAATGAATAAACATCAAAAAAATTAAAAAGAAAAGAAAGTACTGATAATTCTAGAGCATCAAGGTAGATCATCTTCCCTTCTAAATATATAGTACTGTGATCCTCTAAGTGGCCCAGGTTAAAAAATAACAAATACAATAATGACATGTTGAATCATCTTTAATTGTCTTTCTTTTCCTCACCTCCCTCCCCATATTTAAGCTATCACCTTGTTCTCTTTTTATCTTTTTAGCATTTTTTTTTTGTTTTGTTTTAGATACCTTCTTAATGAGACAGGATATCATTAGGTTTTGATTTTTGACTCACTCTGAGACTAATTTTAGGAGGTGAGTTTGTCCCATTTACCATCTTGTTATGAAATGTGTTGCTTGACTTTTTTTAAAATTTGTTTTAATGTTTATTTATTTTTGAGAGAGAGAGAGAGCAGGGGAGGGGCAGAGAGAGAGGGAGACACAGAACCCGAAGCAGGCTCCAGGCTCTGAGCTGTCAGCACAGAGCCCAATGCGGGCTTGAACCCATGAACCGCAAGATCATGACCTGAGTCAAAGTTTGTCGCTTAACTGACTGAGCCAACCAGGCACCCCGGTTTCTTGACTTTTAATTTTAGCATGCCATTTTATCTTTTCTTACTTTAATAATCCAATTTCTATATTTTGCTAACTGAATAGACATTGTTTTGTCTTGTTTATAAATGCATTCATTAAATATTTATTAAGTGCCTACTATTTGTGGGTGACACTGATTTAAGTGCTCGAATAAGCATGAACCAAACAGACAAAAGTCTCTTCCTCTGGATCTGAGTGATTTTTCTAATGGTAATTTGGATTATTTTATAATCTATTTTATATTTTATATTAGTTACCTTTAATACTTTATATTTCATACGTAAAACTGTTTCTTAATTCATTTTATTTTTAGATAATATGACTGCCATCACCCCCATGAGGAATGGAGTTTTCATTCACATATTTGGTTGATGGTTTTAAGTGGCAAACTTCACCTATATTTCTTGATTTTTCCACTTTGGGTAACAGTTATATTCTGCTAAACCAGACTAGAAGTTTTTATTCTCACCCTTCCTCCCTCCACTAGCCCTTGATATAATGAGTCTTGGTTTTATTATTTTTAAATTGTCAACATTTATAATAATTATTTTCTGTAACCATACTTGCCTATATCTTGACTCAGTGCTCTGTTCAAATAGACCCAATGACCATCATTACATTAGAGCATGACTATGATCAGTCTGTAGTTTATTGTTTTTTTCTTTTGTTTATTTGTTTTTTCAGGAAGAGCTCAAGGATTTATTAGACAACAGATTCTTGAATATTTGAGAATGTATACCTGTTATCAATACATTTGAATAATGACTTCATTTATTCATCTCTGGGAACAGAATTTGCAACTAAAATTCCGGGTGCCCTTCTCTTGGTCTTCCTTCCTGCGAATTTCTTCATGGGATCTGCCTTTGCAACTAGAGATTCTTCTGGGTAATTATGATGGTTTCTCCCTTCCTCTTCAGCTTACCTCCAAATGAAAATCGAAATTACTGAGTCTAACTTGTCTCATTTCAAGTGAAATAATGTTGATGTTTTTTTCTACATCTTTTCCTTGGGATGCATAGGTATCTTCTCCATCCATTCGTTCCTAAATTGGGAGAATGTCTCATTTCTTGGACATTGCATCTGTTTGTTGTTGAAGTTTTTAATGAAGGCACAAAGCAAAGTGGTTGTTTGTCTCCTGAAAGTTCTCACAGGATGACATTTAACAAAGTTCAGCTCTTAACCTCAGCATTGTATGTTCTTAAGTCTCACTGACCCAAAGAAACAAACAAAAATTCCAGTTTTTAAAGTTATTAACATATAAAACTTTTTCATTAGGAACAAAATATTCTTATTGATATTATACAGATTTTCATTGGAAGCACATGTGCATTGGAAGATAATCATAATCAGAAATATAGCTTCTGAGTCTCTTGTCAAACCAAAGAAGTAATAAGTTAGATGATTTTTGGAAATTTTCTTCACTTAAAAAATTTAATGTTCAAAGTCTATGAATGACCAAACACATCTAGCTCGTCATATTCTCCATTTAGATATGTTAACACTTTAAAGAGAGTCCAGGTTTTGTTCGTATAAGTTCTATCCTCTAGGGGTAATTATGTATTTGAACTTTGGTGCTACTTTCATAACAGAAGAATTGAGATTAATGATCTCAATTTTAGAGGGGAGAAAATAAAAACTTAGAGAAGTTAAGTCACTTGGTATAGATTATATAGCTAGATGACATAATTAAACCTAGTCTGATACCAAATCTTTTTTTTTCTATTTTACCACCTAGGCATTAAAACTTATATATTTCCAAGGTTTTCATATTATTTCCTATGCTTGTTTACCTTGTCCCTTTTATTTTATTACAAGATCTTTGGAAACATTTCATTCATTCATTCATTCATTCATTCGACACTCTTCTATGGAACAACATAGCAGATAGGCCAATGTCCCTCTGATATCTCCTTGTGACTCACTTCCTAAAGGCTGCTTCCTGGAAATATCTCTTATGTTGTACCATGGGACTGAATTTCCATTTTCCAGATTGAAAACTTGTCTGATGTCACAGTCATTTAGGCTTTCTTCTGTTCCCTTTCTCACTCCTTCACTTCCCTATTAGTTTTTCTGGATCATTTTTCAAACTACAGGCATTCAAATCCTTGCCTCAAGATCTGCTTCTTGGAGAACCTAACCGAAGACCAAAAAATACTATTTTCTCATTATTGTTGAAAGATTTGATAATACACACTGCAAAAAAAAAATTAAATTATCTGACTTGTAGAAGACAAAAAAATATTTGCAACTTGGAAATAGGCAAAATTGATTACTGAGTGTCCTTTCAATACATTTCTGAGCTTGACTTACCATCAACTGAGCTATTTTACAACTCTGTTAGAGCAGAGGTTAATTTGTAAATTTTGTCCAGTAGAGATCAAATAATTTCTGTCCAATGGAATAGATGGTGGCGAAGGTTATATTTTATTTCCTGTAAGATATTAATCAGTTCCGTATGTAACCCAGCAATCCTGTTCTGACATTTCTTTATTAAGTGCCTGGTTTCACCCAACACTTTTGAACAGATTTTAACAATATACTGGTTGTCTTATTAACAGCAACAATAACGAAAAGAAGATAACATTTTTGGTATGTATTTTTTTTATATTTGTCTGAGAGTCATATTTTGTAAACTTTGGATAATTATACTTTCACATAATGGAAACAACGAATAAATAACAATAACTCTACACACTCACTTATGTATATTCATATATATATATATATAATATGTCACAGCTTGCTAAATGTTAAAAAATAAAGCTGGGTAGAAGTTAGAGACTGATGGTTTGAGACGAAGTGGTTGAGAAGTCATCTGTGTGGAGACGTAAAGGAAGAGAGATAATGGGTTGTACCGATTATCTAAAGCACAAGCATTCCAAGCAAACAGACAAAAAAGTAGAAATGTGGAAACTCTGAAATAAGATTGTGCTTGACAACTTCAAGTAACACCAGGAAGACCACTGGGGAGAGATTGAGTGAGGTATAGCGTGGGAAAGGGGAGGGGAATGGAAGCAATGAGGACAAAGAAGTAATGTGGATCAGATCATGTGCGACCTTCTAGGAGGTTGCTTATATGCTAAGTGACATAGAAAGAAACAACTGGACAATTTTGAGATAGCATGATGTGATCCCCTCTGTTTCTAAAGTAATTTACAAGCTACATAATGGAGATTAGGGACTAGAGCAGATTCAGAGAGACTAGGAGAATTGTCAATATTCTTTTTTTCTTTTCTTTTTTTTTTTTTTTTAATTTTGGCAAGATATTTTGGTGGCCTGGCCCAGTGACAGACGTGATGAGATGTGATCTGATCCTGGATAAATTCTGAGATAGAACCAACATAATTCTCCCTGATAATTGGATGTTACTTATAAGAATGAGTATCAGTCTTCATTTATTCATTCTTCACTTCTTCAAATATTTAGTGCAAGGCACTGGGTTAAGTGTACGATAAAATAGCTTTTGAAATTCATGTGGACTTTGGTTGCAGGTCTAACAAATTTGAGATTAATATGGTCATGTCACTTCAGAGACATTTTAATATTTAAAACTGCCACTTTCACAAAATGGTGATAAATGCATCAGCAAGAAATCTCATCACAGTAATTTAAACATAGGTTATCCTGACAGTCAATACTGAGCCACACTCTACTTCTCGGGGAAGATATTCATATAAAGTAACAGCAGGTTTATTTTCCATTAATGGAACAAGAATATACAAAATGAAACTTGGAGTATGAAATCTATTTACAGCAACCCTAGAAATGTGAAACTGGCATCGTAAAAATTTAGCAATTTATTTTAAAAAATCATATTGGTTTCAGAAACTGGCAGGCCATCACTCAAAATACCCTGAATCACTAACTTCTGTAGTACTTTTGTTTGGTATTGTTTATGATAGTTTTGTTCCTAAATCACGTAAGTATCATGCATTTCATGCTAAGAATTGGCCTGTCATTTTTTCTGTCAACTAATCCTTTTTACCTTTAAAGAAATATTTGATTCATCTTCAGTAGTCAACAAATTGATCTTTAAAGCAAGATGTGCAAATCAGAGATGGTGTGAAAGATAATCCATTGACTAAAGGGAAAAAAATTAGATCTTCAGCTCATAATTAGTTCTATCTTTTTTTTCAATGTAAAATGTAGTATCTTTTAATAAAGTAATGCATGGATATAATTTCTAAATAGTAGATATACATGGGAGTATATTTATAATTTTTATCTAGGGAGGTACAGTCAAAAGGTTTGGACATATATCATAACATACATTTATTCATTATGCTTATTTTTATAATCTGTGTCCCCCTATTACAATGTAATCTCTATGAGAGGTATGATTTGTTTTTATTGTTGGTCACTGAGGTCTCCCCCACACACGAAAAAACAGTGCCTCACATATAATACACACAAAATAAAGGATGTGCTTACTTAAAAAGATGGACGAGCATTCATAATCATATCTTACTATATTTCTTGGGGGAAAAAAATCCAAGAAAGAAAATTCTCTGACCTGGAATCTGGATACATATGTACATTGTGAAGAACACAAAGAACAACAAAAGAGAAGGACATAAGGTCCTCCAAGGTTTTACTTTGGTATTGCTAAAAAAGATCCTCTATTATTTGAGGGCAGGACCTAACAATAGGCTAGACAGTATAGTGAAATAAAAGTCATTTGGGGTAGTAGAAGATGACGTTAACAATAATATAGCTATCATTTATTGTTTACTTTGGGCCAGTCAAGTATTTTTATGGATACTGTGGTTTTATCCCCAGGGACTAGAATTCCTGCTATATAATAAATGCTCTATAAGCATTTATAAGACTTAAATTTTCTCTTTAATTTGCAAACAACCTGATGAAGAAGGACTATATTTTTATAATCCTTTTTTCAGATTATGATATCTGCAGCTAGAGAGGTTGAGACACTTTCCCCAAATCACACAAAGAACCAATAAAATAGTCCAGAGTTACATCAAATTCTGAGATGAGAAACGAGGCTCTTACCCAATATGGCTGTCTCTGTTTTTAATGGAAAATAAGATAATTTCACAGTAATGAGTAATATATATGCAGTATTTTATAGAAAGACTAATAGGTGAGATGTGCAGACCTAATAAATCAGTTATTTTTGTAGAGCCTTACATATTTTTACCAGTCTGAAAGGTGAGGTGTGCAGTATTGAGTGAGGTATACAGTGGTAAAAAAAAAAAAAAAAAAAAGTAGATGTATAATCCACAAATCTAGTGTCCAACTCATGACTGTTTAGAAGTTTAGACTGATAAGTGTGGAAAGGACACAAGATGGAGCTACTGGGGGCATGACTGTGTACTGCAAAGGGGAGCTCTTACTCTTTCTCCACCTACAAGAGAGGACGTCACACCTAGAAAAATCAAATTAGAATCCACTATTCAAATGATAAGGAAGGGGCAATGGGAATAGGTCATACAGAAAAAAAAGGCATGTAAAAGTTAAAGTTGGAAGAAAGCAATGCTCTTGCCAGTTGATTCAGGCAGGATTGAAGTACTGAACATCGTAACCCCACCACCCCCCCACACACACATACCCTCCCAAGTTAGATGGAAAGAAAGAATCCCAATGATAAGCTTCTCTGCAAAATAAAAATAAAAACTTATTCCAGAACGACATCAAGACTGTCTTAGCTGGCTCCCTTAGAAAGCAAAGATGAAGATGAAGTTGATGCCAGTATATTTGAGAGGTACCAGCCCAGGGGGGTGAAGGTAAGATAAAAGAAATCAAAGTGAAACAAAGAAATATGCAAAGCAATGCAGTGTGATGTGTCATTGTTCCAGCCATGGCTTCATGACAAGCTGTGAAAAGACAGAAAGGATCTCTCAGCAGGTCTCTGCTCAGCATGTGGTTCTTCTTGAAAAGGGCTGCAAGGAAGAAGTGCCTCTCAGACTAGTCCATCAAGTACAGTAAGAAAGAGAAATGTATCTGTCCAATGTCCTTTTACCTTTCACTTCTCATTTGTCAAGATATAACTCCCAAACAACTGGGCTGCATCTAGTCCCTTTGTTGCTAAGAAGCCAGGAACTTTGAGGTATTTTACCCAAGACGAAGAGAAGATTGATGACCCAGTATGAGTAGTATGCCAAGAAGACAGAAAAATTTTAAAAACTCAGAGTATTTGAGGAGACATATAGTTTTCGTGTCCCAATATGAAAGAAGATAGGTCAAAATAATACATTGCTTTGTGCAGTCTCTTTATCCTCATCTCATGTAATGCTTTGAGTAAAAGAGGGAAGACCTCAGAAAAGAAGGAATTTGCCCTAACATTACTTTAGGACAAAACAGAAATGCTTGGGATAAAACAAAACTAAGAGTCCAACCCAAGCAAAGGTGTGGCAAATCCAGGTGAGACCGAGGTCAGTATCAATATCCTAAAAGTGGGACCTAAGGAAACATTGATAGGTAAACTTGAGAAACTAAGAAAAAAATCAGTGGGTGCTGTGGTAAAAGCTGGGATACATGAGGAAAAGAATAATGTGTCAAAAAGGTGATTAAAAAACAGGCTCCAAACCTAGGAAAAGAGCTAACTAGATGGAGAATGGGCATTGTTGAATCCAAGAATGGGAGCAGAAGGGAGGCAAATATACGACATGACTTCTCAATGAAGTTTTTCTTTTAATAATATCTATGATAATAACATTGACTGACATTTATCCCATTCTTATTTTCCAAGCTTTATAGAATCTTTATCTCTATTTTGGTATTTATGAGGCAGGTACAGTTACCACCCCATTTTACAAATGAAAAAAAAAAAGCCAAAGAAAAGACCATCAAGATGCCCAGATTACATAGCTGAATAAGAAACAAAGCCAAGATTTTGAACCCAGGTAGACAGGCTCCAGAGTACGTAAGGAAAAGGGGTGGTAGCCGCCACCAGGAACATGGAAGGATATGACAACTCTAGCTTCCTGTTTTCCAAGGTGGACACTCTGTTATTCCCCATGAAGCTCTTTCGAAAGCCCAGGAAGGCAGTCTTGGATCATACTCTGTGCAGAGCTGATATGAGTCTAAAAATAGGAAATACATCTCTCCAACTCATTTAACATAATTTCAATACACAAATTCTCAAACTGACCAAATTAATTAAAAAAGGATTCCAACTTATTTTAATGAACATGAATTCTCAGGAGAATCTTCACCATTGAAATATATCATATATGAAATGAAATCACTTATTGACAAAATGTCCAACACTCTTCACAATCACAAACACTGAGAAGAAAATGAAGAAGTTGAGAAAACCTCCCCATGACTTAGAAATTCTTATTATTCAGATAAGTTGGAGTTATCAACAATTGAGAGAAAATATAAAATGTAGAGTTACACTAAGAAAACATTTCAACCAAGAGCACACTTGTATACATGGTACATTAGCCAACTTAACAATAAATTATATTAAAAATAATAATAAAAAAGAAAATATTTCAGTATCACAGCAGCAAGGCTACCATTTTAATTCCTGCCCTCTGAAAGATTTCACTATTTTTAGGTTTTTGCCATGAGAAGGTAGCTTCTCTTTTATATAGAGTACATCAAGTGAAAATTGTAGTGCATTTTATATAAAAGATAAACCATTATAACTTTGCTGGAATGCCTGTATCCAGAATGTCCAGGCATCTTTATAGAAAGAGTGTCTGTCATGTAAAAGTAAATGCATCTGGGCTGCATTTAGGATTTCTGTTTCAAGATACTATACTGAGATATACTTATCTTTTTTACATTTATTTATTTTTGAGAGACAGAGTGAGACAGAGCATGAGCTGAGGAGGGGCAGAAAGAGAAGGAGACACAGAATCTGAAGCAGGCTCCAGGTTCTGAGCAAGCATTCAGCACAGAGCCTGATGGGGGACTCGAACCCACAGTGAGATCATGACCTGAGCCAAAGTCGGACACCTAACCGACTGAGCCACCCAGGCGTCCCTGAGATCTACTATTTTAAATATTTCCTGAATATATTTAAAATAAGATAGGAGTATGCTTTACAGGGACCTTGATTTTGAAACCAATTAAATATAAATTAGCTTTCTCACTTACATAGAATTATTAGAAGATTGCCTGCAATTTAAACTTCATCAGGTGTTGATCTGAATATTTTAACTTCAAAGCACTAATAATCACTTATAAAAATCTCTTTATGAAATTTTTCTCTTTTCCACTTTGAACCAAAAGAGTGTTTCTCTTTTGAAGAAAATACTTTAAGAACAAATATGAATGTCTACTTCATGTTGAAAATAAAACCAATGCAAAAATCCAAAGCCCCCATGAAACTAAAGGTTTATTTGAAGAAAAAGTAAAAGTGGGTGGGAGAAACCCAGTGTGTACTCATGTATTCCTGGCCTCTTTCCTTTAATCTTACAGAATGACAACTAACAGAGACACCTGTCTTCTCTGAAGGAAAAAACAAAAACAAAAAAAACTTTTAGTCCCAAATTTGAGATATTCACAGAGCTTTCACCAGCCATTAATGTTTGTGTAAATGCCTTTTGGAATGACTTGCCCATCTAGGGTTACAAATGAGCAAAGCATTTAAAATATGGTACCTTTTACTTAAAGCAAATATCATGTTAATGACTAGATGAGAATTGATGAAAAGTTCTTATTACATTTTTGTAAGAAATATCCACCGTACTGTGTACAGCTGGCACAAAGTCATACCCAATCTCTGATCGGTAGCTTATCTTTTTCCCTGTTAACACCTCTGCAAACTTTTCGCTCGCTTCTCTCACTCACCTTCCCTTTTCTCTTTATTCTTCCATCCTCTGGACATTCCTAGCATCCAATCTCTCCGGCGATTTTGTAGTTAAACTATATGGCAA